>NC_074708.1:20629777-20713633 GCF_024334085.1 Lutzomyia longipalpis
TAATGAAATTTTGATTAAATTACAAAATACCCCACCAAGTGAAGCACGATATCTCTTACAGAGGAATCACTTTTTTAATTTTTTGTTGAAAAAAAAACAGATTTTTTTAAATGAAGGAACAAAATGCAAAATACGCTGAGTAGTAGTAGATACATACGATAGTTGTAAGATATACACATCACATTCATCAATACTTAATAACATCTATTCCGTGTATGTCTCCCCATCTGCTATAGCCGCTATAGCAAATGGACTTCATCGAAACGGCTGATCCAATCATAATGCAATTAATTAATGTAAGAGGGCCTTTTTATGAGTTTTTATAATGTTTAAACCACACCTAAAGGGTCTAATTATCCGACGTTTGCAATTCCTTTAACTGCAAAAAATATTCGCGAAATATATGTGTACATGCGACTCAATACTGATGGATGAAAAGCCAATTTGATATCCATTACAGACTTTTTTCCCGTTCCCCTAAACCCCTCAATCAAATTATACAAATAGCCGTTCTGTCACATCATATTATCCCGCCGAAAGTTTATTTATGCATATCCAGCAACTGGCCACGGAGGGAGATCAACAAGTGACAGTGATCTCGCTAATTGATAAGGGTAGTGGATTGTGGAGTCAGGGTGCAAACAAAGCTTTACTACCCTATAATTGCCACCGGACACTCCACTTGTGCAATACCACACCCCTTTAATTGGCCCTGCGCTTTGAAAATGGGCAACGCATGACGGACACCGATGGAGATCTATATCAGTTTAACTGACCACCCCATGCGACAAACACCTGTTGTGTGGTAGCCCCCTCAAAAATACGAAGAGTCCAATAAAAGAATGAAAATTTATGCACTCCTCCAAAATATTAAAATACACACCGCAATTAAATACATTCGTGATCCCAATTAATTTCAAAAAAGCTCTTGGTTGAGATTACCCACACAGAAATTTCAATAAATGCAAAATATGTGAGCACCTTTGATAAAAAGTAAATGCAAAGTTATGATTTTTGTTGTATTCACATACATATAATTTACAATTTACAAATACGTATTATTTTTGTGGGTCCTTTAGTATAAATCACATTTCAATTCAACCCTAATATTTTAATGTTTCAAAGTGTTGCAAAGAGCATTCTTGAAGTTTTTCACAGTTCTACCTTTCTTTGGATACTAAGATAGATTTTTCTCAGAGACGGTATTGAGTTAAAGTTTCATCTGACGAAGCTACATTTTGAAGACATTTTGACTTTTATGAAACAAGGAAATTTAAATTAGACTATTTAAATTCCATTTTGTCTACATAAAATACATCACAGATATGGTTTAATTTTTTTAATACGTTTTCCATCCATTTAGATGATTTCCCCATAAGATATGGTTTAATGTTCATACTTAAATTAGGCATTCATTGAATGACATTTGAGGTTTAGGAATTGATGTGAAATCTAAACACCTGTTGGAATTATGTACTTCAGCACATTCCAATTCACCTTGAAAGGGCTTAGCTTGTTAATTTCAAGTAGGTCCCTCTGTATCAAAGACTCAATTTACCCATTACACATGTCGACGTCTTCCTTGATTGGTGTCACACTGCATTCAAAGTTTATGTGTGAACTCACCAATTGACTACTATACACACAGTGACAGAGAAATCACTCAAAGTGATGTGATTACACGCTCGATTTAGCTTTTTGTGTAGAAATATGTCAAATGGAAGAGACTTTGATGTGCTGTGCAAATCCAAATGCAGAGAGGAATTGTTGAAATTTTATCCATTTTCCTCGCTGCTTCCCCATCGCATATTTTCCATGTATTACTTTCCTGTTGACAATGAGAAATGCTTGAGGGAGAATTCGTGGCTCAGGGTAAAAATATCAAATTCACCATAAATCAATCACAAAACCCCATTTGGTAATCAAATTGATATAAATCCAACAATTGAGGATTTAATGGTGTGGGAGGAGTGTTATGATAAAAGAATTACCCCATCAGGTGCGGAAAAAAGCAAAATGCAATTTTTTTCTCCATAACAAATATTCAGAAGACGTTTAAAATAATAAATGTCGGAATGTTGAAAATTATTTCCGTTTAGTAGAGGTTTTTTTTTAATACTTTGAAAAATATAGCACGCGTCCTATGTATAGTTGCCGTGTCTTGAAAATATTATCTCAATTACTAACTGGAGCCGGGGGGGGGGGTAAAAAATGGGGGGGTTTGGAGGTGAAGCTGGCGAATTTCCCAAACAATTGTGATGAGTGAAACCCGCTATCAAGTCAGAAATTAAAAAATACCGAAATCTTTCACCACATAGTGATTGCAGTATTATACGCTCTATTTTACGCCATACCAAGTATTTTCGTTTAAATCTGTCATTTCAGAGGAGCTCATAACACAGATTTTCACCAAAACAAGGATGGTTTTTAAAAAGTCTGATTGAGTCTATTACGTTTTCTCCTCTCTCTCTCAAATCCTATTTTTATTGTTTTTATTAATTTATTTTAAATATAGGTATTCATTAGCAACCAGCTCTATGAATTTTGCAATTTTCTAATACTTTCAAAAAATTTAAAGAACAAAATATTCTATACAAAGTATGTTACTTCTTAATTCAACCTTCCATAAATTTTTGTTGGGAGAGAACCAGATGGTGATAGTGCATGGCTTCCAGAATTACACCCACACACTCTGCAAGTATGGTTTAACTTCTTAGCGCATTTACAATGTCACTCACGTTTTAATCTCGTCAACACATTGGTGTTTATCGAATTATTGCATTTTAACAGCTCAGCCGAGGCATACCTATCTAAACCATCATCATCTATGAAGGGCAATGTCGCGCTATAAACCTCCTGTCACAGTCACTAAATTGGGGGGCACAGGGAAGCAACACAGCATGATCCCCGCCATTTCTCACGCGTGTGTGCAATAAATGGTACGCTAATGCCAATTTTGTGAGATATTTCGGGTAATTTATTGTTCATTGGTGCAGAAAGGTCAGGGTGTTAAGAGGTGCCGAGAGCGGAGGGCTTTTTATTCTTCTCATCCACCCAATTAAAGCTTACATACATATACCCAGCTCAATAATCAGATAATGATGGGAACAGAGATGGAATAAAAAGTGGTGAAATTATGAGAATATTCCTCCATATATCAATTATTTATGGTGGAAGATTTGTGCACGAAAATTTACTGCCTGGCACCAGTTTAAAATATCATAAAACAGTCATACCAGCTTTACCGCAAAATATATTCACTACCATATATTTTGAGCAGAACGCCGAGGGATTCCATATTCCGCCAACATTTTCAATATATACATACATACATACATATATCTAAGTAGAAATATCTCACCCATAATATGTGTGAAATATCTTAAGACTGGATCAGCAGTGGCATTAGTATAACTTCCCTTTTTGACTTCTCGAGGGTGGATTTAGAGTATATATTTCATGCTTTGCCTTTAGTAGCATATTTTTTCAACTTTCTGGTATATCAAGCCCAAAAGCGGGCTAAGAAGTTGTCAGATTGCACTTTTTCGATGAGAAAATGTGATTTACTGTCTTGGCATATTTCGTAAAATGTAAAAAAAAAAGTTACCTAGATACCAAAAGGACAGATAATATATAGCATTTGTGTAAAAACTAAAAAGAAACCAATAAGTAGGTACTATTGTAAACTTTTTGTTATGCATTCTTCTTTCTTCAACGAATCGTAATTGAGTCAGTGAGCCTTTTGGTACATTCGCTCTGACTTCAGAAAGGTTCAACGCTCGATATAGTAGCTGGTAGGTACCTACTAATAAAACAGAACCTGTATAGACTGTGCTACTCCTCTTAGAATTCAAGATCAAAATCATATTGAAGGTACAATTTTATATGTTACATCTCCCTTTGAAAAAAAGTCAAAAGAGAGTGTGAAGGAAACATTCTCGCACATTTTCAATATGTATGGTGATTTTTCCTAAAGCCACGGATTTTGAAATGAGTAGGGAACGAGGCCCAATTCGGACTTCTTTCTGCCTTCTTTAATCCGTTATTATTACTTAAAACTGATAAAACTTCAAATGTAGAAAGTCATGGGAGTAAAAAAAAATATTAAATGGGTTTTAAAATTGTATCAAATTGAAGAATATTGCCTTTTATTTTATAATAGTTTTTCTCACTCGGCGTGGTCCTTTGGAGTTCCAAATTGTGTCACGTTCCCCTAGAAGTTGACTACAAGAACATGAAGCAGTGATAAAACACGCACAATACCATATACAGAAGTTTAACTTAAATTTGTTATTACAAATTGAATGCGTAAAATTTTTTATGTAGGAATTTTTTTTTAGTCAACGAATGAATTATTAGAACGGGCTTAGAACGGTACACTTAGTCCAGGATCTTTATTATTATAATGCCCATTAGTGTTAGTTAGTGCTTTTTTTGTTTCGAACTATGTATTTATTTATTTTTAAATTCCTTAAATAATATTTGTGTATCTAACCATTCATAATGCACCTTATTTGGAACCGAGTAATACGCCAACACCTGAGATAGCAAAAAAAAAACGACAAATTAAATTTAGAAATACCCACCGAACTGAAGATAATTCTGTGGAATCCTCGAGGATAGAACATTAAAATACTTTTACATAATTAGTCTTTCGTATTGTACCCTTTTCAATAGCCCCGAGCTTTCAAGATATGAAAGCATTTTCCTTTTCCATCTATCAGCTGCGGCGGTACATGAATTTAAATTTACCCTTTCCTCTACGGTTTGATGTTTAATGGAAATGATCTCACTACGGGGTGGGGCGGAAAAAAGAAATTAGAAGTAAGTACAGTGTTAAGTGTAAGCTTCGAAAGTCATATTCGTTGCAACATTTCAATATATGTGTAGGTACATACTAGATACATATCTTTACGTAAAGTTCGAGTGAAATAAATGAATTATATCATTCTGATTTCTCCACAACCCCACAAATTGGCTAAATGTAACTTCCCATTCCCGTAAAATTTGTAAATGAAAACAAAGCATTATTATTCGTCCTGGTTTCTCCATTTTCAGACAATTTGAATAGATTTAATTCTAGTATTCATCGATAAATTTATCGGTGAACAGAGACGCTCCTCCTCACCTCATGGTGCTTTGGGGAAAAGTCTCGGTCCTCGGGGAAAATGATGGTGTATGTGGTTTTAGTTACGATTTTGCATCTTCCAACTCAAACTCAATTTTCCTGCAACTTCTTGCTTGCGATTATACTCATAAAAAATACATAGAAAAGGTTAGTGATTATAGTTCATTACTCTGCCACGTTCCGACACTTTTAAACACTGTCAACATATTCCATCATAGCATTATAATGAACTAAGAAGTTCTCAAATGTCAATAATTGTTTTCAGAAAACAAAATGTCTTAATTTTTTTAATACATATGCTTATTATACAAAATGGTATGTAGCTTTTTTCATATTTAACTTAGGTTAGAATTTTTACAACTTTTACAGAACTAGAAAAATGACAATTTTTTACTAAATTTCTTAAAATTTTTTTTAAGAAATTTTTTTTAAATAAAAAAAAATTTTTGTAATAAAATTCATTATTATAATAATATAATTATAATTATAATAATTATACGAAACATAAAAAAAGCTTTTTGTGGTAGATATGGCAAGTTATACCAGCCTCACCAGCTTTTGTCGTCATATGAACGTATATGGATTTAATCACGTGAAAAAAAAGATCGTTAAAAAAAGAGATCCATCTTGACTCCGATTTTTCTGAGTATAACTTTACTCTTTACCCCACCTTATTTTGCAACGTGGTGAATACTTGACAAATTGAATTGTACAGTCTCAATTAAAATGTTAAATTTTATTGAAATCCCCAAAGCTTTAACTGCATAGAGCACAAAAGATCATTCCCACAAAATCATTTAGGTCTCAAATAGGGGTGTAGAATTTTTATGATAGGCACTTATTCTCTCATGAGGCATGAAAAAAAAGAGTGGCAGATAGAGTCAACAATAAAAAGGCTCATCATTGACCACAAATGGTCGTATGAAATGGGTGGTAATAATAACTTGGATGGGTCATCTCCAATCAAGCGAAATAATCCATTTTCAAACCTCACTAAATCGATGAGCACCTATGTAGTATATACTCGCTTCGTGTGCTTTCATGTCCATCCTGGAGGGTCGAGCACTGTGTAACGATTTAGCGATGGGGGTTGAAATGTCCTATGTCAGCAAAAAGGGTTGATTTGAATTTAACTTTATTGCTCCCGTAAAGATAATAGAATTTTATCGAAAATGGGGTAGTAATAGGATCAAGTACCTCAATTTAATATTTCAATTTTGACTCACGACATGTGTGTGTTTGGTCTCTTTTGTGTGAGTTGCCATGTGGTTTTAATAAGAATCGCATGAGAGACGGATGTAATTTAAGGGTAGCGGAAGACATATTAATTATTCAGTGCTTAGGACCTTCCAAAAATTAGGAAACGCATGAAAATCATCAAAGGCTCTCGATTAAATTATAATTAGATGTCTTCTCAAAAAAAAACACGCTAAGAATATGAAGACAGAGATAGAGCCAATGATGATATATACATATATAAACCCTGTGAGCCCTGTGAAGACCATTACTGACTTTTTCTATCCTTCTCTAAAAAAAATTAGGTGGTCCGAATTGCGTCGTCCTCCCGTATATATAACACTAGACTAGTCAACCCGAGCCCCCAATCACGTGTGAGCAAACTCCATTTTAAGTTATAAAAGAATGTCATATATTAGTGGGGGGGGGGGGTGAATAATACGTTACCACGAAAGATTTTAAAAATAAAAAAATCCCATTATCTGACCCTTCGGAGAAAATGGGAAAAAAACAATTTTTCTGTGTGGGTGCTATAAAGGGGGAAGGGGGCGGAATTCTATATAGCGCTTGCAACGCGTTTTGACCCCCTCTACTCCCATACCAAATTTCATCAAGATCGGCCCAGCCGTTTCGGAGGAGTTCATGTGCCACAAACAGATGAACAGACTTTTCAGCTTTATATATATTATAAGATTTATTAATCGCAAAAAATCTCTCAAAACCACTTCCATAGCCCGCAGGAAAAATTAAGATGTAATATTGCAATGCAATAGATATGTTCTTATGTATGTAAATAAAACCAATACACACGGTATAACCTGAATAAGAAGAATAAATATTAGTTAGGTCACAGGAATCAATAGCCCCACTACTTCATATTCATATGGGAAAAAATAAAACCGGGACATTTACTTTAAGATATTTTCCTTTTCGACTTGATGCCCCTCGATGAATTTTTCCGATTGCCGTTTTTATACGCATTCACTAGGGTAAACTGTTTCATAGCTCCTTTTTCAATTTATTTATTTATTTACCATTTTTCCCTTAAACGATTATTCGGCACAGAGTGTTGTACATAGATACTACCATCGTATTAGTTTTTCTGCTTCTGATGGAATACATATTGAGCTCCGGGTGAATGGCACACGTAGGGAAATACAAATCGCATTAGAGCTGACACTGTTAACGTGACGACATGCAACTTCTTATAATCATTCTTTTCACGGCATTCACTATTTCCCAATTACATATCTGATTTTCAAGTTTTATCGCAAAAAAAGCACAAACCTTATTTGGATACTAAATATACCACTGGGGGCGTATAGAAAAGGGGACTAAAGCCAATATCGCCAATATCCTCAGCGTATTCATGGGAGTATGTACTGTACGTACTACATACATACATATGTAAATGTCAATATGGGAACGACACAATTACTTAAAACTTCATTGATACTGTTATTTATACGGTGAATGTGTTCATAAGTGTGTATAATGTATGTGTGTGAGTGGGTGTGTAAGAAAAATATTATATTTTGAAGAATTTAATTAAAAGAATTCCAGGTGATCGCCATGACCCTTCTCTCCCTTTTTTTTCAAGCAACCCTATTTAAAAAGATGGAGAAAAAGCGCAATCGAATTTTGCCCACAAAAGAAGTCTTTCCCACTTTAGACACTCCAGGGGGGATTATGCTTGGGTTTGGTAGGGGATTGTTGCGGGATAAAATATATTAAAAAATTTCAGAAATTGCAGAAATTTATTTTATGATATTCCATTCATCCACCTTGAGCGGTGTGCAAAGTATAGCAGAGTCATTTTTTTGCATGCTTCACAGAAACCACTCGAAAAAGTCTAGTGTTTGTACTCAAGCTACTCAAGCATATTATTTAAGTAGGCAATTTCCAGGCTCGACCCTAGCATTTTTTAATTTAGCTACTTTCCACGAAATAATCGAGAGGAATGCCGGAATTCTTTTATTATAACCCTTCAAAAGTCGAAAGGCGGTGAACATTGAGCAGGTACTTAATTTCAAAATTGGAATTTTTTGATAAAGTTTAATAAATTGCATATACATACTATACATACATATGTACGTAAGATAACTTTTTTGCATAAATACACCCACTTGAGTGAACATCTTTCCACCATGGCTCCATGTTACTTTAAATATTTAATTATTCATCTAAAAATTGCTATGGGTTGAGTTCTATGCGTTAATTCTTCTTCATAACTTCCAAGCTAGTGATTTTGGACCAAAAAGCAACCCTTTGCTACTGACTGTCCTTTTTTTAGAGAATTAGTCTATTGACGGCCAAAACTCATCCCTTGTAAAAACCCCAAGCATATTAGACTTCACATGGCGACTCTTTCGTCCCCCATGCCTTTTGGTTTAATGAACAAATCCTGGGCTCAAATGAATGGTGAAACATAAAATCCCTCTCATCGTTAAACGTACACAATGTATTCATCTTTAATGGTGAACCTCGGCAGTGAGGCCGAAAAGAACACACATTTCTTCACTTTAACACCCTTTTTCGGGATGAAAAGAGATAAATGCGAAATGAAAGTGTATAAGAGGGTGGAATAAGTGAGTTTCCAGGCGTACACACACACGCGCGGAAGGATGTACCAAAATATTTAGGGGATGACGATAATTGACTCCTACTCGAAGGACATTAATTCGAAGGGTAAGACAGACATACACATTACTGACGATTGAATGGAAACTATGCGATGTACCTATAGTGTTTTTCTGTTTTTCAACAAGTGAGTCACTAATTTTTTCTTTACTATATGTCTTGATTAATTAACAAAAAAAACTTACAATTATTATAATGTTTTCCTAGAAATCTCAATTAGAATATATTAATAAATATCGCATAATTACTTACTACTATGTGCTTAGTGTACCTTTTTTTTTAAACACCTTTTCAATTTTATGAGTTAATTGGCTTACTTAGCTACGGTACAAAAAACCCCAGATTATATGCTAATAAGTTAATTCGATCATAACTTTCACGAATCACATGAATATAGAAATAGGAATCAAAATGAGAATTTGGTAGATATTATCAAACAAAAAATAAAATTTAATATTGCTAAAGGATATGCCATTTAATACAAATACACTCAACTACATTCTAAAATACTAGTCACAGGACTTACAACGCACAGGTACATCATTACACTATGGTATATGTACATAAATACAATCCTCATTGGTTGTATATAGAAAAAATCAACGGCTATACTGATATTCACGTTTATACCGTGCTAGATAAAATCATAATTCATTTTTTTTTAATTTCTGTATAAGTATATACACAAGTATGTACGTACATACTTCCAATATCTCAAAGACTAGACTATACCTTCGGACTAGACTTATAGGACAACACTTGAATTAATACCTAAAAGCAATTTATTGTTTATAAGAAGAGTTGCAATAAACAGAACTGAGAGGGAAAGTATAGAGAAAGTCTAAGAAATTTTGGGACGACTTTACGTAAATAAAGGTTTGAATTTATCAATAGCCACGCTCTGATCCCTTATTTTCTAATCCTTACTCTTGATTGCTCTATTGCTATAAGGGTGAACATGTTAATATCCAACATACTCGCTCCACAATATCCCCTTTATCCTACAAACCAATGACTTTATTCTGTACACAGTGAGTAAATAAGAGCCATCTCCCACACCAAATCTTTGACCCTAGCCTTAATTAGGGTTGAAAATCTGTGGCGGGCAGCGTTTTATTCAAGACAGTAGCTATAATGTAACATGCTTGTAATTGGATGTGCTAGAAGTTATGTACAACTGTGTAAACTAATATGTATATCAATATTAGGTATATAAAATGAAGATTAAATATTCTGACTTTAATAAATTACGACAAAATTTATTCTCAATTTTATTGATCGTAAATCTAAATGGTTATAAAAATTCCAATATTTTTGCTGAAATTCCCAAATTAATGGGAGAATAAAGGTACGAAATCTGCTTCTTCATCGCAACTAAATAAACTTTTAGTTTATTAAAGTGATTTATGACATGTGGACTGATAAAATTTATGAGCCTTTCAGTTGTATTGTAATTACAACGGAGCTATATAATCAAGGCTATGTTTTGTTATAATTTTACTGAGGGAGTAGAAAATTTAAAATAACTGAAGACTGCCTCCACTACAGTATTTAAATCACTCCATTTATTGTTATTTCATTGGGCCCGAATAAACATTCATTAGAATGTTATTGTAAAGTTCAACCAGGCGCTTCCACTGCCTATACATAAAATCCCATCATTCGCTTTCATCGTAAGAGAAAGCATGTTAGGTATGTATGAGCTTCAAAATTCAAAAGCTCAGCAAAAGAAAACAATTTCCCTAGCCATAACTTACCCAATCGATAAGCAATGTATGCATTATTCGTTTTTTTTGCGAATTAAAAAAGTCAGAAGAACAATACACCGAATTATGAATGAGAAATGAGTAACTTTTCAAGTTCCTTGTATATGGCACAGGCATATACCCTATAAACTGCTCCAAGGGATATATATTGTGATTTTTTTCACTTTTCAATTTGCAAAATCAAATATAAGAGTTTGTAAAAGAATCAATCACTACATACACATCTATGTACCTTCATGATACTGGCCACTGCCCTACAATTTCGAGTTTCAATTGCGTTCCCTAAAAACATACTCAGAGAAATTTATGTTTCAGTTCAAATAAAAAAAAATGAACACAAACTTAAGCTAAAAAAATATATTAATCTTGCCACTAGCCATTGATCCCAGATAATGTATGTACTATTCTCGCGCATTAAAACTAATGCGCGAGAGTAATACATCTCATCATACTTACATGAGGACCTGCACTGTACCTACATTTTTCGTCGAATATTTTACAGATACAACAAATTATTTCGACTTTTGAGAAAAAAATTGTTACAATTGATTAATAGTTAACTAATATTATTAATAGTTAACTTTTTCCAATTAGTACAGTGTGATGATGGGTAGGGAGGGTGGTGTCAAATATTCGACCAGTACCCTTTGAGATACGCAGAAACGTCTGAGGCTCTGACCAAAGTTGCAACTATTTGTTTAAAATTTTTAACTGATCTTCGGTTAATGCTCTCCCATGAATTAGGGTTGGTGCGATAGAGGTGTGACGTTATAATTTGTTTCTACACAGCCTTTAGTAAGGTATAAAACCATAGCGATCCATGACCTCTTTAGCAGTCCTCACGATCCTCAACACACACATTATTTGTAATGAGCAAGAGTAGCACATCCAAAAGGTTATTACATCAAGGTAATATTCTATGTGTGAATTTTATTACAATCGATCAAGCCGTTTTGAAAAAAATTCAATTGCATAATAAGGGATGGTCACGTTATTTTGGAAACTCTACAGGAACAAAATGGCCAAAATGTGAGAATTTCAAATAATTTTTTTGAGCACAAAAATTATTTTTCAAAATTGAAAATACTGAATTCTTATCAGTTTTTGGCCATTTAACGAGAGTGCAAGCAAATTTCGAATTTTTGGTTTCAAAATTGGCTTGAAAATCGCTCTTGAAAGTCCCCGAGTTTCCAAAATAACGTGACCATCCCTTAATTATACTTTCTTATCCAAATAATTCATTTTACATTTTTTTTGTAAAGCGAAAATTTCATCTGAGCACATCCAGTACATAAAAAAAACAGCAAATCAGTTCAAAAAATTTCCACCCGCAGGAGCAATATAAATTTCAATGAATTGATTTTACCCCATTTGATCAACGTCCACAATCGAGGCATCAAATGGCTATTGTTATAACTTTCTGCAGTCAGTACTGAAAGAGTCTCACAATCAGAAAGAGCCACCCATCCCCAAAGTTTCTTCATTCTTTGCGCCCTAGTGCAAAACCCCTAGCGTTCAGTCAGTCTTTGGAAATGTCTGACACAGACGCTGGTGACTGTTTCCTTTCTGTCAGCGGTTTTGAAATGTGAATAAATTTTGATTACTTCTCATTTTGAATGTTGGGAACATGCATCACATCTATCCCTTGCCGGATAATAGTACCATACCACTAGGAATAGTTTTGTCGATGGGCCAGTCAACTTCAACTTCCAATCACAATCTACACGATTTCACCCACATGGAACACATAGAACACAATCAAAGATTTATGGTCAAGTTGTTTTGGTATTTTTGTCACATAAAAAAGTAGTTTCATCGAAGAAAGTTTTTCCATCACGAGCAATTTATCCCTATATTCAAGCAAATTGTATTTGATATCAAGAATTGAGAACTGTGAAAGTCATTTTCCTTGAGAGTAAAAATTTCATGTATTTTCTATTACACACCTTCTCACACATATTCTCACACACACCTTCCGTTCAATCATTTTTTAATTTAAAATCACCCTTTTCGAGAAGTGATCCACCTGAAAGACGTTCATCAATAAAACAAAAGAAAAACGCTTCCTTATTCTTTTATGGCACAGATAAAAAATCAGCTATCATGGCCACTGAAAAAAAGTAATAAACTGTACCTTCATACAACTCCCGGTGGCACATTTCATTTCACATTGAAAATATGCCATTAGCATAAATTGTTCAAAGATTTAATGTTGGACATACATACATCACTACCATGTCTTCCCCCTCGCTACACAGAAAAATCAAATTCAACTAAAATGCCTGACAGAGATGAAATTTTCCGCTAATTTTCCACGAAACCAACATCATTCCAAGACACAGTGGCCTCCAGGCAAACAGAGACGTAGTTCATTGCAAATGCTTTCGAAAATTATCAGTACATATAAGGGTGATTTGGGGAGAGGTAGGTGTACGGAGCAAAAGAATATTTGTATTTATGTTTAACACTCTCTTCTTCTTCCTAATTCAACTAGAGAGAAATATAAATTTATTTATCTCTTCCATAAATTTCATCATTGAACATCAAATATATTATATCTACAATATATATATATATATACCTAATAGACTTAAGAAATATAAAATAGTGAAGTGATCATGGAAAGGGAAGGAAAACTTTAACCCCGTAGCTCTGGCTCTTTTTGACAAAATTCCGCATCGTTTAAGTGTCCCCAATTTTTTCTTTCTCTAAAATTTGTGTGAAGCGCAATAAAACCGCGCGAAGCGGGGCGAGAAAAGTTTGAGCGAAGCGTCAATTTACCACGTATGTATGTACATAAGTAATTTTGTTCATAAATAGGATAGAACAGGGCCAAAAAAGTAAATTCAAAATTCTCAAATGGCAATTTGAGAATTCCTCCCAAGTTATTATTCAAAAACATATAAAATAATTATGCTGAGAAGTCCTATATTTACCCTCAATAATTGAATGTAATTTGGGGATTATCAGATCAGCATTTTAACCAGTCACCATAAATATTTCTTGTGTGCTTTGAATAAACCGATTTTCGATATTTTAAAAATTTTCTAATCCTCTATTTCCCTCACTAAGTTAATGCAGAAAAGGAAAACGATGTGTATTTGTCCAGGGGGCGTAGAACCCGCGAAAAATTTAGCGGAAACTGCGAGTATCCGCGAAAAATTTCATGGAAGTCGCGTACATAAAAAAAAATCCAGATCACCCCTATTCATTGAAAAAATAGAAAATTTTTGATATTTTTCTCAAACTAGGCCAATATAATTATGGGAATAATTATGGCCTAAGGTGAACCATGAACACAAGATTTAGAATCTTTGAAATGAACTCATGTGAACACAAAAACGCAAGATTGAACGCAAGGAACTGCACCATGAACGCATTGGTTACTCACCCCCTAACTTTCTGTAAAATAAGTTTAACCTAAACATGTTACTTTGGGCGAATTGTCATTTGAATAACTTCTAAAATTCGAGTCTTTTGAAGAAGTGGAAATTCACAGATAGGTGACTCCTCACCTATCTTTTGATTTTTTTGGAGAGGTATGGATTAGAGATCAGTTCCGCAGATGAGAGGGTTCATGAAAAGTTCGAAAACTTATAGTATTTCCAATATAATTTGAAATTTTCTAGGAATTCACTTACATATGTACATTATATCTTACAGGGACAACTGTTGGGATTCACAGATTTCCTATAAAGTTAGATATTTTTGTAAAAAAAAAAGAATGCATACGTCTTGGACGTTTCCAGGAGTTTTTATAAGGAATGTGCAATTTGATCCATTGAGAAAGGCTCGGAGGGAGCCGAAAGCTCTGGAAAAAAAAATATGTTTTTTTTTAACTCCTGGTTAAGAAGAAAAGCCCCCACTGTGGAGGACCGGATCAACAAAGAATTATAAAAACAAAAAAGTTATCTTCATTTACAAAGTTGAAAAGTTTGCCTGTGGCACATGAACTCTTCCAAAACGGCTGGGCCGATATTGATGGAATTCGGTATGGGGGTAGAGGGGGTCAATATGAGTTGCAAGCGCTATATAGGATTCTACCCCTTCCCCTCAACATAGCGCCCCCACAGAAAGCTGATCTTTTCCCCTTTTTTTTTAATCTGCTGAAGAGTCAGATTTTATGTTAAAAATTTGTCGGGGTACACTAATACATATACGCTACCCTATTATATAATAGCTTTTAATAGAATTAGCTCACATGTGATTGGGGGCTCAGGTTGACTAGTAATTTAATAATTCAGTTGATTTTTAAATTATTTTATATATATCTCGATAGTAGTATGATTTGTCTACTCTTACCGTTTTTTTATGCTGAATTCTTTAACTCATAAACTGTATGGAATACCCCACCTCAACTCCTCTCAATACAATAATGTTAGGGTTTGTTTATCACACAACTCGTCTCCATAATATTTTCGTATCGTTTCTTTTTATGGGCTGCCAAAATTATACATGAAGGGAGGGCAAATAGAATTATTTTTATTTATCTTTTTATTGGTGAACTTCTGTAGGCGCCAATTTCTAAGATAATATTACGTGAATTCCAACAAACAAGGTCATTTTCTAGAGCATAATCGAGAGAAGTCCACGAGAAGTGTTCTTAAGGAATAATCACAGTCAATATCTGGCAAAGTGATTAATATTGATTTTGGCATCAAGTTGTAAGCAAAAAACGTATTTATGAGAGATATGCTCTAAAATAGCATCTCATTAAAGGGCATCCATCATCGACACATAATAATTTATGAAGTTCCTCTTCAAAATTTTCCCGCAAAAGTTCTTTTCTATGGTAACACTCTGTTCCCAAGGCAAGATGAATAAAAAAATAGGAATAAATAACACCCAATTCTGGATTAACGTACTCACTTTTGCTGCCAATTACAGGAAGCAATTTGGGAGTTTTGATCATCCCCACAAGAGTCAAGAGCACATCATTGTGCTTATTCTCGGCGTAGAAAATTATTTTGTGATACGTGCCTCCCCGGAATAATGGTATTTTAAAATTTTGCAATTTAAATTTGCGAGCAAATAAGATTAAAAGAGCACGCCATCCTTAATTTATATGTACACATCACGGTCTTCCACAATACAACTTATGCTTGCTGAAATCATGGAATTTAACATATTTCGCGTCTGAATGGCATTTACGTGAGGGATATAGATGAGGGTGCTAGACCTCCTCGCTTGCACCTGACGGATTTTCGGTGCGACGGTACTTTGAAATTATTGACGCAAGTACGAATTATTAATAAGAAAGAAAACATTTGGGATGATTGAGGGAGAAATCCACCCTAAAATCTACTTTTTTCATACCAATATTTGATTGATTGAATGACGCGATTCTCACGAGATATTTGGAGGGTGAAGCTTCTTAAAAAATTTTAGGTAAATATTTTTCTTGGTACAAAATTTCTCAAATTGAACATCGCGGCACGTCATTTTATCGTTTCTCATTCCTCAAGAATTTGTAAAAAAAAAATCCCTGCGGAGATGGTAATTTATTTATTCAATATTTTGTGTGTTTCAATATCGCTTAAAATAATATTATTTTATTGATTCAGCAATTAGTAGAACCATCATATTTTAAAAGCAACAAAATTAAATTTTTCAACTTCAGTAGAAGTCCATATCAACAATAATCGGCTGTACTACTCTCGCACAATATATTTAATGCGCGAGATTGGTATATCCAATTATTCGTTGATGTGGACCTCTACTGTAATACTTCAGTTGTAATTTTAAAAAAAATTGCTTTATAATCTACATTATAATAAAGGAAGGTCTGTTTGTTGGTAATACTCATTCCTTCTTTTCTATATAAATACACCGTTTGACCGATCGCGATGAAATTTGGTACAGAGGCGGTTTCAGATGGGCGTATTCATTTTACCCTCAAAGCCCCCCTTCAGGCAGCCCCCATATAAAACTCATACATTTTTTGTGGATTCTTGAATTTGGCGGCCGAAATGTTGTTTGAAAATGATTTCTTCTCTTTGCATGGCCCTAATTTAATATATAAAGCTGAAAAGTCTGTCTGTTTGTGGCACATGAACTCCTCCTAAACCGCTGGGCCGATTTTGATGAAATTTGGTATGGGGGTAGAGGGGGTCAATACGAGTTGCAAGCGCTATATGGGATTCCGCCCCAACCCCCCTTTATAGCGCCCCCACAGAAAAATTGATTTTTTCCCATTTTCTACCTGCTCAAGGGTCAGATAACGGGATTTTTTTATTTTTGGAATTTTTCGGGGTACCGTATTATTCATCCCCCTACTAACGCCCCCCTTTTATAATTTAAAATGGAGTTTGCTCACACGTGATTGCGGGCTCGGGTTGACTAGTATACGTATAAACGTATAAAAAGAATTAATATGTACGACAAAATAGCAAATTGGCCGATCAGTGTTTTTTTTATTGTTGTTGTTTTTGTCTTAATATGTTTACTGTTCTATCTTTAAGTTATTGCGCGGTCATTTTTAAACTACGGTTTCATAGACCTATCTGGGTTATAGGGTGAGATTTTAAAAAAAAACAAATAACAATTTCATTAGTCCATAACGTACATAACTAGGGTTAACACCTCTAGGGATTACAACTGGTGACTTCGGGTTTCGGGGTATGATCTCCAGACTCACATTTTTAATGATAATAATAATATTTCAGTACAAACATATTTTAAAGCTCTATAATTCAAAACATTTTAAAAACGAAAAAAAAAAGATAATCTACTCCCACCGCCTTTGAGCTAGAGTATAATCGCAAGGGTGGGTCACCCTAAAGAGACTTCCTCAATGAACTCGGGAGAAGGAGAAAGTTGTGACGCCGACATCTTCCACCATATCTTGATTAGCTATGCAAAATTCACCATTCATATTCAAAATTTTATATCCAAGTTTTAGCCCTAATTTATTCAGACAGCGCATAGATTTTCGTATTTTGGTGGCGTTCAAATTAGGTAATTTCGGACGAATGTTGCGGGATTCCGACGGTTCTGCGTGTAATCCGAATTGCAACTCCCTACCCTATACAGAATCCACATTTTGTACGAAGCGAAATTCTACCTCTTAGATTCTACTAAATTCTTAAAATTAGAATATATTAATGTGTGTATATAATATATATGTATTATATATAAAAAGAATTTCGTTCCTGTTTAGCTATTCCACCAATGATTTTTTCCAGTGACCCCCTTCCTTTCATGTAACCCCCAATTTTGACGAGTTCTTAAATTGTCGCCTTTTTGTGTGTTTGCTTCTTTTTTTGCAGTATCTGTTAGAAATTTATGAATGGCTCCCCCAAGAAAAAAAATTTTTTTATCAGTTTTTAGTAATAATTTTAAGTATTTTTCTGATATTGATATTATCCTCACTCATTCCCTTTTGATAAATTTTCCCTTAAATCCAGACACTACTCACAATTATTTTTTCTTTTGAAAATTGGCTTGAATGTATAATGTGTGCTGTGCACTCACTCTTATTCCCCAATTTCGGGAAACTATATTTTCTGTGACAGTTATTGCCATATTGGAATATTGGGTGTGTTCAGGGGTGGCGCTACTAAGAAACTTTCAACTATTCCCTAATTAAATTTAGCAACGAAATACCAGGCCTCATTGTACCTAATGCGGCCTCCATATGAACAGCGGATTCGGAAGGCAGCCAAAGCCACACTATCGGGGTTGGATATGAAGATTCACGAGTGAAAACCTTTCGTTATATGCAATTTAAGCCATTCAGAATCCTCTGTAAACCACATCTACCTCATACAACCCGTCTCTAATGCCATGGAGTTATTAGAGAGACGCTAAGTAGCAGAAATTCTCGGCACATATCCTCTAGTCCCCATGGCTTTTATTTCACCTCCGACCATTTTATAGGCAAACAGCATGAACACAAATTTTGCACAAGCAAGACACTCTTGCTCTTTTCTCCTTCCGTTCCAAAAGCCTTGGGTAGAAATTACACACATTCTGAGGCGACAGTACAATGACAGTCGCTACCTAATTCCCTAGCACCTCGATTTACTGAGTCGTTTATTTGTGTGGTTCTCTTAACCATCCCCAAGAGCCGTACCACAACCAGAAAGGGAGTCAACTATAAATCTACACCTCTAGCGAGCATGCCTTTCAGATTTGTGCTCTTTTTTCTGTTGGTATTGGCGAAATTCATATTACTTCTTACCCCAAAGCAAAATTCACAAAATACAAAAAAATGATATGTACTATATTTTATTAATGCTATGTATGTACATATATGTATAATTTATATTCTCATATCAAGTTTAAGCTTTAAATGGACGACTTTGCATAAGTTTTACACAAAAGACACGCTAAAGTACAAACTCATATGTACATAGATTAATTTTTGAATAAATAGCTGTAATATTTTTTTGAAAATAAATTTTCTAGCTTCTCAACAAAAATATACATCTACGGGATAAAATAAAAAAAAATCCTTTTCATTAAGTAATTTTAAGTAGAGTCCATTATCGTGACCCGAACAATCCTCTTCTTCAACGAGAGGTCATCATATATACCGTCCCCAATCTTGTACACTCATATATCTCATTTAATTTAGCTATCATCACACCCAACTTGCCCAAAATGAGGGTGTTTAAGTGAAAAAAAAAACCAACATTCTTTGTCTTCCATTAACACTCACTTGCGTAAATACTTTAATCTCTGCCGGATTTGTTTTGATTTTTCTGAATGGCTTTTCGCATCCACAAGAGGGTGCCTTCCAAAATACCACACTTTAATTATTCTTCTTGTTATGAGGAAGAGAGCTAGATTACCTCCTGCGAGTATGGCAGAATACTCTTTTGGCATTTTATCTACGTGAAAAATGATATCAATTAAATGAATTAGGTATACACCTCGATAGATTAGCTTCTGGCTACTGTGAGAAGTTTGGCCCTTGAGCATAGTTATCTATATATGTACAAGATTTCTATGCATAAGGAATTAGCTCGTCAGCATGTTTGTAGTATATAAATTCATATACCATCTTCCCGCATCATCATTTGCAGTAGCCGCAAGACATCTGTGGTTCCAAAGAGCACATAAAGTGCCAGCATTAAGACATTACATTACTTAAGCTCAGGGCCAACCACACACAGAGAGATGAATCCTCATCATAATATTTGGGGATTTTGGGGATGGATGGAGCAGACAAATTTTCTTAAAAGGTTGATGTGAATCAGGCGAACCTTGTAAGCGTGCACTAGGGGGGATTTCCTGACAAGGAAATCCAACGACCATAGAGTGAAATAATTTTCCAATATCCAACCACCCAAAATAGAATGCCTTGAAGCGTAACGCGCATCTCTGTAATTTCCTTCATATGGGGATATACGCGCGCGCCTTTAGAAGACGCATCAATATTCCATTCGATTCTTTCGTGGTGCTTCCACCGCGGGAGATGTGCTTGCAACCCTTGCAGGAAAACATCTCTGGCGACATCCGCGTTGGGGGTGGTGGCAAAAAATTACAACCCATTACACAGAATCGAAATCACATTTTCAGCGGAACAGACAAAATGGATTTGGTATATGTATGTACGTACACTCCATATCTCGCTATATAGCACAACAATATTCTTCGGTGGTAAAATACAGTGAGGAAGTAACTGCTAATAGGAAAATAGTGTGGAGCCATATTGTACTTACAACCCTTTTGTATAATGTGTGACTATGTGCAATAATAACTTTACACTCATCCCCAACTCGGAAAGCGAGAAAGGACCCATAGAGGGGCGTATGAGGCCTTCGGGACTTGGGACTGTCTAGACGACCGGAAGTTTTATTAGAAGATCATGAAAACAGTGTGAACGTTTTATTTGTTAGGATTCGCTACACACTATCCCAAACATAAAGCAATCCAACATACATTTTCACGACATTCAAAAACATCAACAAAGGGTAGTGATGTCACTAAACCCCACTCCTCAAGTATCGCGTAAGTTTCAATTTGATGTCTTATGAGTTAGAATTTCATATAAAGCATAAAAGTGCGAATTATGTGTCTCAACATGTTAATACGCTTTATACATAAAACCCTATGGTGTTATTTCGAATTTTATTTTAATTAATTATCGTTAATATAATGTAGAAGAACCTATGGTGAATTCTTGGAAGAAAATTTTGCCAGAGTTCCGTGAAAATATTTGAATTTTATCATAAAGACTATCATTACCTATAGCAAACTTTCCGAGCTACGAATTGTCTCAGACGATTTTTTTTCTATCTTAACGAAAATGTACTTTCAGTCCATTTTCCAATAAACGTTTGCACTTTTACCATTTTCTTCCAACCGATAAAGTAAAAAGAAAAATTTCGTTTCCTGTTTCTGAATTTTATTTTTTTATTTATTAATTTATATATTAAAGGTGTGCCATAATAGTTTCACCTGTGAGATTCGAAAAATTCTTTCTTTTTTTTTTTTAAATAAAAGCCATTATGTATGTAACATCAATTATCATGAAATTTTCTAGGCTTAATAAGAGATACAAAGTGCATCTACTGACAAAATTAGACAAATTACTTCCCACAGTTTTCTAATGAAATATGTGTAACATTTTTTTTTACCATTTTACTCCATTTACCCCTATACATAGTTGCATAGTTGTTCGATCACTAATATATGTGTAAACTTTTATTAATTACTATATGCACAATGAGCTCATAACAAAATCAAATTTAGAATATACATATCGATATAGCGTGACAGGAGCAGAATTTGTTCACAGAATCCGCAGCTACTACTGTCAGGATAAACAATGAATTTAATAAACGAACAGGATATTCCATGTATTCTCTTGTATTCCACATTAACGCCAATGTTACTCAAATATCTTCATGTAGGGATGAGCGACATATGTATGATGATGATTCTTTCCCTAATTTCCAGTCATTTAGTTTGTGCATGTGCCATATTGTTGGATATTTGCTAAATCAGCAACGACTGATACTAACAACGGACTTATGAAACATGCTTAATCGGTATTTTTAATTAAGGATACTTAAGTACTTATTTATGATAAGCCGGCATATTTTTTTAAAAAGTGACTAATTTTATGACACATTGGTCTTTGATATAAATGCCGAAACTTCTTGAGAATGAAGAAATCCAACAACTCAGTGCATATGTACCATCTCACAGTGTTAAACGAAGCTGTTCTTCATACCAAGTTTAACCTTATTCCACATAACAGGAGTAAGAGAATAGATCCTTTTAGCCACAATCAGCTTCCACATAGTGAAGCAAAAGGCTGCCTCGTATATTAATGACTCTGTCATTACTTATATTAGAGTAATTCCATCGACCACCCCCCATTAAAGTAATTAAAGTGCCATTCGCTTATATAGCGTATACACACAAATTATACCGCTCCATCCAACAGATTAGGGTGACACTTGATTGGAATGAGGGCGGCGGTTACATCGCTCCGGTACTGTTTGCTAGTCATTCAAAGGAGGATAGCCCGAGTCTTTTGAAGAAGCATCATCGCATCTCAAAGGGTTGTATTGCTTCTCCCACTTTTTTTCTTATATCTTGCGTGTTAAATTTCCGTCTTATCCTTCAAATAGAACAAAAATAAACAAGACTTTACATGAGCCCCTAGTCAAGTATATAAGCAAACTTTATTTAAAGCTGTAAAATGGATGCGTTCCTTTTTTTTAGAAAGTAGGGAAAAATTACAAAAAAAAACTATTTTAGAGTAATAACTGCAAATTTTCTTGATTATATATAAATTATTATAGGTATATTATTATTATTGGGTTGAGTAGTATTGTGCTGAGATTATTAGTGATTATTTAGAACTTAATCACCGTTGTTTGAAAACCAAAAAAACCGCTCTTTAAAAAATGCTTCTTATCTCGAGAAAACGACGGAAATACAAATTGGTCCTATTGCAACTTTTAATCATTTATCAGAACTTTCATGTTTCCCAATTTAAAAGACATTATAAACCTCTAATGTCTTCAATGTCTTCTTAGGGAAGATGATCTCAAAATTGTGATAACAAAAGCGAAATTATTTAACTCATTTGTTAGGTTTGGTATTATTCCGCACAAAGGACACCTTGTTTTGTTTAGGTTAATTGTGAAACAATCAAATAGAAATTAAATTAATTACCACCCCATATGGTGGAAAACATCTAGGGACAGGAATCACGAAAGTGACAAGACGAAGTCTTTTGTCTCTGAAGCTCAAGACGTTTCTCTGTGGCACTGCAAATTGTCAAATTATTGTCAAATCAAACCAAATTGACTGAGACAATGATGTTAGGATTATTATTTGTCGCGATCGCTTTGAGAAAGCACAATAAACAGACACTTTGTAGTCGACTTCTTCCACCACCCCCTTCGTGGCTTATTGCCACAAGCGCACCCCTTTAGTCTTAAGATTTCAACACTCTCGTGGCAACATTCGCGGGGCAAGGGAAGGTTGGTAAAGTTGGTAAAGACGATAGACAACACAGAACAGCCAAAACGCTTGATACAAATTTTGTGGTTTCCTGACTGTGTCTTCTCATAATAATATTTTGAAGCATATTCAGAGGTGTGGAGTCTAAAAGGTTTTCATCATTTACCAATATATCAAATAAGAAGATATGAAAATACGTTGAATACTGCAGATTCGCTATTGAGGGATGTTTTGATGGGAACTTAATTACAATTTATAGCCAAGAAGCAGCCATACTAAAGTCACGTCATGTCGTAAGTCATTGGCATAGGGCTCACAATATAATGCTAAAGAAATCTGAGACGTATCTGTGTACTGAGGTAGGTACCTTATTTAGCATTTTATTTATTTATTTATTTTCCCCGCATCCGGTTTTGATTATTTTGCAGCCATAGGGAAGCTACAATGCACTGCTTTCTAAATGGGCGGTATTGGTGTCTGCAAGTGGCGGCGGAAGGAACTTGGAATTAAGCTCGTAAATATTAAGTTGAAAAACAAGAGTGTTGGACTGGAAAGATTGCGGCAGTTTCCCACTTGTATACCATAAGCATCTGCCCCACAAGACCACGCGTTTTACTGTCTATATGTAGCACTCACAAAAGCGCTTTTTGTTGCCACACAAAGAAATTGTTAGACCACTCTTAGGGTAGAGCACAAAAATTTTCCTCTGACTATTTTGAAATGAGAAGAAACCGAATTCCCTGGTTTTGTGGTTTAACCACATTACATACCGGGCAATATACCCATGGAAAAATATGAGATTATGAGAAAAAAATTCGAGCGAATTGGAGAAGTGATGGAGGACTGTTAGATTTTTTAAATAAGAATCTATTTTGGTAAACGAATAATTATATCTAACTACTATTTTTCTTTTTTTTTAAATTGTAAGCCGTAACTTTCGGAATTCATAAGAAACTAAATAAATTCCTCTCAAGCTTATAAAAAATCTTAAAAGTCCATTGTATGCGCTTTTGTGGAAAATATGTGAGAAAAATTCACAAAATTCCTCTAGACACCTTTGTGTATGAAAGGAAGCTAGATAGCACAAATATTTGTTCCATAAATTCTATTTGTAGGAATTCTCCCTCTAACGACCAACAAGAAAAATCTGAACGAAGATTGTGGTGTAGATATTTGCACAAATTTCTGAACAAAAAATGTCTTTCATGGGAGTTAGTCGTGAGGAAATACTATGTACATAGTATGTATATTCCATTGTATACAATGGTCGCTTTCAAGAAATATACTTTTTTTTTTCTTTCACTCTGTGAGCCAGATGAAACAGTTAAGTGGTGAGGCAATACAGGTAGAATTCCTTTCCCACACTGCTCACATATGGTTTAGCATGAACTGATGGGGAGGCATAAAGTTGAAAAGTTTATGTAATGCGTCACATTGTTCCCTACTTAATTTGCATATTACTTTGCCATTTTTACGACATTTGCAGATATTTATTTTGCATTTCACTTAGCTCCGTGTCATTTGGCATATGTGTACCTCTCAATTTGAATGACTTCCACATCCCTATACTAAATAGAAATTCCCCTCATCATCCCACAGTATACTTAGTGATGGAAGCGTAAAAGGCCACGATCTCACTAAATTCACACTCAACGGAATCAGCCCCTCGCGTATCGACATTTTCATTTCCATTAGGCTTCTGCTACGGGGGTAGTGAATATTTTCCAATGGCGTGGGAGTCCGCGGAAAGAGAATTCGCGCACATCAGCGTCAAATGGATAAACAATGGAGTTGAGCACATAAATTTCTTGATGGTAAGATGTGAAAGTATGGTACGGTAAAAGAAAATGGGGATTTGTTATGACTTCTCGTGCTTCCATCCACCCACACGTTGAAGCTATACATATGTGTTCACAAACCCAACACCAGTTTCTTAAGAATTACCCTCCTGAATACTAACATAATTTTATACATATGTATATATATTATATATACAGTATATGCCGTAGTGGATAATGTTAATATGATATTGAAAAGTGTCGTGTGTGTAGAGGCTGATGAATGTATAAATTGTACTTAAGCAAGTGCTTTTACCATCAATTTGCATACTACTAACTGTGTGCAGGATTATTTATGAATTATGCTAAACAATTTTTTCTACCGAAAAAGAAAATCCCCTTTGAAAAATGTAGTACTTTTCAACCCTTTTGGTGTTGTCACTTATTTAAAAAAAATGCTTTCTGTCTTTAAGATGGAACATTTATAAGCTTTCATTTTTTAAGCTCATGTGATAGTTTCGTGACCAATGTGGAATATCAAATTTTTGTACCTAGTGAAAAACACAATAGAATTATATTCATCCCTAAAAGGCGAAAAAGTAGTAAAATCCCTAATAAAAAAATATACATAAAAGTTATATGCAAATATCTTACATATTCACACGAGCAATCCTTTATGCATTACGTATTCATGCGACGTCCAGTAGCCTTATTCAATCAAACATACATACATATGTACGTTTGAGCGGAGTCCCAATAGATCTCCATAAATTTGATCTATCTCTCCTCGAGAAACCATCCAACATTACCTTCATTGGAAACCTTCTAAGAAAAGGTTTCTTCAACTGGACATGAGTAGAATTACACATCCCACAATGAGGGGCAATTTAGAGATTTATGAGGGAAACAAGAAAAAAAGCTACAATTTCAACTGACATGAAGGACAGCACGTTTTAGTTCTCTCGAGAGTATCCTTTTCAAATTGAATATCAAAATATCACAAATTGATTTTAGGACACCTTATGGCACACCCCTATAGGCTACACCATCAATTTGCAAACCATTTGAATGATTTATTGGAGACAAAATCCTCTTTGGTTTTTTTTCTTTTTATATGTTTAACTATACACACTCTGCTTTAAAAAAAAAAAATTCGGCCTATACTAAGATATCATGTACATGAACATGGACAAAAATATGTACATAACATCTCCCTTTGGTTCGATTCTACTTTTCTGTTATCTCTCACCTTATTCAAGTTTAACAACGTTTTTATCTAGTTAGAGAACTTAATTTCTTATCTTAAATTATTCACAGACAGTCCCTAAGGCATAACTAATTTTAGTTTTTAAAATTTTTAAAAGGCTTTGAAGAAGACTCGAGAAAACTAAGGTCATTTCCCGGTAATAGCGCTGGGAAATATATAAATATATAATTTTTTCTCGTTTTATTTATGTGTAACAGATTCTAATTTTTTTCTTAATTTATAGCCATAGAATAGGTAATATATCTGGTATCAGTTTTAGGGCTGTAAAAGCTCAGAGCTTTCGACACTCTGCGTGTCATCCTCAGTGATCAAAAAACTAAATGTGAGGGCATGCTAATTACATAAACTGAGGATGCCGAAGGCATGAAAACTTATAAATTTTACAATAAATTAAACAATTTTTAAAATTAATGCAGCAACAAGAGAGGAGAGACTGAACAATAAAAGCGTTGCTTTTCTTGTTTCTTCATTTCTTGCTTATAACGTGATTCACTCAGCATTAATTCAATAATTATATCTACATATATTTCCTAAATTTATGTGGAAAACTCAAGAATTTTTTTAAAATATTTTTTTTCTCGCCTCTCATTTCTCAAATAATTGTATGCAACTTATTTGTATTTGCATGCTTTTACAGCATTTTTAGTTTTCTTTAATTGGGTGTAAGGTTCACTTTAAGAGGGAGATTGCCTTTTTTTAAAATTCAAAAATGGCATGTAAAACACCAAAGCTCTTACCACAACTATTGAACGCTCTTTACCTGTTTATTTTTTTTTCATAGCAAAGTTGAATGGAATAAAAAAATATAAATTATGTTTAATAGGTATAGGTACTCTGAAATTTGTTGTATTACTATTACTGTATTACTGTATGAAGGGAGTTCTTATTAGTTGGTGTTCCACTTCGTGGCCAACACCAAGTATTGTAATCGTCGGAAAAACCGACCACCTCAGATCGGGGTCAAACTTGGTATGAGCACGTTTCAGACAACCCACATTCCAAAAATGGTGGTGGAAAATTTTTGATCCGGCCGGCCTGCCGGCCTGCCGGCCTGCCGTCCGGTGGTCAACATTTTGCATTATATCTCGAGAACGGTAACTGATAGAGACTTCCGGTTTGAAGTTTTCTATAGAAATGTGGGTGTAAAATTTCATTTTTTCGCATTTTCAAAATCCAAGATGGCCGCCGTCCGCCATTTTGAAACATCGGCAACCAGTTCCCTTATAGTTAGAGGTCTGAAATTTTAGTATGTTGTAGAGCTCAGTGAGACGTTTTCATCAACAATTCATACTTGAAAATCGGTCAAGCGGTTTAGCAAATATGGCGGCCTAAAGCAAAAAGTGTTTTTTCGATATAACTTGAGAACGGCTTGACCGATTTTGACCATCTTGGTATCAAATGAAAGGTATTGAGAAGCCCTACAACCTTTTGGAACATTACAAGTTTCAAAAACATCCGCAAGAGGGGCTAAAATCGAAAACAAAAATTGCCTAACTTTAAGGGGCAATATCTCCGAACATCTGTTATAGATTTCCTTTAAATTTTGATATGTTGTAGCCTGACTCAATATCTATCTCCTGTCCGAAAATGAAGAAAATCTATGTCGCCGTTTAGAAGATATGGCCATTTGAAAAATTCTTGCATTTGAAAAGTTCTAAGAGCCATATCTCTTGAACCGCTTGTCCGATTTTGCTCAATTTGGTATCAAATTAAAGGTTTTGCAATTATCTACAACTTTCTAGAACATCATAAACCTCTAGAACCATTCCTTCAGGACGAAAAATGCGAAAAACTCTTTTCGTAAAACAAAAATCCGCCATTTTGTGTTCTGGAGGTGACCTTGAAAATCATTGAGATATATGTCAAATTATAGCTTATTTCAAGACCTTTCCAAAACTAGTCACGAAATTTCTGTAGGTGTTGTAGAACTAGAGATATGACCATTTTTATGCATCAAATTGCTGAATTTCACAAAAAAAATCAACTTTGCCTACTAATATTGCTCACAAATAGTATTACAACGCATAAACAAACTTCTACACGTTGTGGGACACCAACTCTTATAACTGGACGCGTTATGATTGACTTTCCTATTTGATGTGCCGTGTGTGTAATTTCTTCCTATAAATCTGTCACTCATTTTCCACCCCAATTTTCCTCTGAACTTTAATCTATTTTCATGTGAACTGCAAATATTCAGTTAATGAGATACGAATTTTCGGCAGCAAATATTGCCATAGTCGCGAGAGTAGAAATGTCCCCGTATGTAGTGTTATTTTCTCTTTCTCCCAACCATTTCACATGACGTGAAATTAATTAAATGACACCAAGGTTGGAATTTATGCAATGATATAGGTGTCTCTTTTTGGATTCAAGGGGATCTTTTAGGGTAAAGAAAGGGTCTTTGAACTTTACGACAATTTTCCATACCCATGAACTTTCTTCTGGCCACTTTCTAGGTCACAACTTCTTAAGATGAAGAGGCTCTTGGAAAATTGCTGCAAAGTTGAAGGGACCCCCCTCGAATCCACCAACTTCTTGTAAAACTTCTTGTGGAAAAGAAATCACACCGGGAAACTGTGTGTCGTGTCTGAACATCAATTAAAATTTCATGTCCTACTTTTGCAAGAGAACCATGACCTCCAAAGTCACCCTCGAACTTTCTCAAACAAGGCTCTTTTTTGAGTGGGCAGAGGGTGAGGGCGGAGGTTGTACTACGCACGGTATAGCACTCCTTGCAAATGCTTTCTTATACAATTTTGCATCAAATTTTCCAAATTTTCCAAACACAATACACATCCCGGAGTTGTTGGAGATTTTTCCCAAAAAACGTTCTTTGAAACCCAAAAATATGGGGCGCACACTCCACCAATCGGATTGGTAGAGATATTCTTGGGGATGGACAATGGAGCTGCGCACAGTAACATCCCCATTAAGGGGCTTTACTCGTTAGGATAGCACCCCCCATAGAGGTGGTGTTATAAGGATCCGCCCCAAAAAGTGGGGTAGGCTCCGTGGGAAAATTTTCTCCAGCTAAAAGCTTACACTGCGTATTTACAACTTTATCACACAGAAAAAAATTCAGAAAAGTTGGTGTCCCAACCACATACCATCCATACAATACAACCCGGTCGAGAAAACCTAAAAAAAGAGGAATGATAAAATATAGTATTGAAAATTTGGGAAATTTAACAATTCATTAATTCTCAAAAATATTTGTAATTTTTAACACCTTTACCATTTTTCCTGTAGAATTTCCAAATTATTTTACTACTTATAATCTGAAATTTATTAGGTTAAAAATGTTGCATTTTGGATACACAATTTAAAGGAAAATTCACAATAAGAAAATCGAATTATATTTGGTAAAATCTTAAAAATGGTAAATTTTCCACATTTTCCAAGCAATTTGGAAATTAATTTGATTTACAATATCTAAAACAAGTCCAGAAAAAGCTCTTTTGATATGCTATTTTATATAATTTTTTTTTTATATATTTTATATAATTTATATAATGATTTATATGATTTTATATAATATTTTAAAACCCAAGCTACCGTTCAACCTTTTCGTAAAAGTTTCAGCAGGTGGAATGTAAATAGTTTTCGGGGATTTATTTAAGCTCATATAAAACATTTTTAGCAAAATTTCTCAATTTTGCATTTTCGGTTTTCGTCCTTCTTAATCCTGAGAGTCCTTGAAGATATTTCTTGTACATAATCATAAAAATGTTATAGGTACATTGCTGCATTGATTTTCAAAAGTTATAAAAAAACAAGCTATAGGAAGAAATGGTCCTATCATTCCTTAGGTTTTACCAGATGCCAATGGATTTTTCACTAACAAAAATGAATAACCAGCTCACGAGTGGATTTGTTCGAATTTTTAAATATTTCTCGCATATGTGATATTGTCACGGTCCAGGTATTACCTAGTCCTATACAAACGGCTAAATGTCGCCTCTTATCCGCATTGGCGTGGTGGCGCTAGTGTCGATTTTCATTCGAGGCTCTTCGTATCTCTCGTCAGGGCCGGACGCACGCCGTGCACATGAATTCTTTTTTATATTTATTTATTTTCTTTTTTCTCTTTTAATATTTTTCCTTTAAATTTATTGTTTTTTTCTTGTATTATTTTCTAATCAGAAGATTATTTTTGCGTGAATATTTTAAAATAATTTTATTTTCTTTTTAATATTTACAATTATTTTTACTTTAAATTTGTTTTGGGGGGTATCTTGAGAAGTGGAAATCATCAAAAAATGTCAACAAAAATGTGATTTTTGGTGACATTTTCAATGTTTTCTTGTTTCAGCCTCAGAATGTATCGAATGTACCAATTCAACTAATTGTCAAAAAAATTAAAAACCAAATAAAAATAAAATTATTTTAAAATTAACGAAGTTTTATAAGTAATTTAATTCACGCAAAAATAATCTTCTGCATGATTCACTCATTTATTTATATAAATAAAAATCATTAAATTAGAGGGTCCGCCTATCTTACCCCTTACCACGCAAAAATAATAATGGACCGTGGTATTATTTTCTAATCAGAAGATTATTTTTGCGTGAATTAAATTACTTATAAAACTTCGTTAATTTTAAAATAATTTTATTTTTATTTGGTTTTTAATTTTTTTGACAATTAGTTGAATTGGTACATTCGATACATTCTGAGGCTGAAACAAGAAAACATTGAAAATGTCACCAAAAATCACATTTTTGTTGACATTTTTTGATGATTTCCACTTCTCAAGATACCCCCCAAAACAAATTTAAAGTAAAAATAATTGTAAATATTAAAAAGAAAATAAAATTATTTTAAAATATTCACGCAAAAATAATCTTCTGATTAGAAAATAATACAAGAAAAAAACAATAAATTTAAAGGAAAAATATTAAAAGAGAAAAAAGAAAATAAATAAATATAAAAAAGAATTCATGTGCACGGCGTGCGTCCGGCCCTGACGAGAGATACGAAGAGCCTCGAATGAAAATCGACACTAGCGCCACCACGCCAATGCGGATAAGAGGCGACATTTAGCCGTTTGTATAGGACTAGGTAATACCTGGACCGTGATATTGTTTTAAGAAACTGCTTAAGGTCCTAAACCTCCGCAAGAGGCGCTAAAATCAAAAACAAAATTGCCTAACTTTAAGGGGCAATATCTTCGAATCCTCATTGTAGATTTTCTTGAATTTTTGATATGTTGTAGCTCAATATCTATTGCTTTAACCTTTGGAATGCGGAGGCCTTGGAGGTTACGTAGAATGCGAAGGTGGGGTCGTTGAACGACCCCAAAAAGAAGGCCAATTTTCTCCCAAATTATACAACCTGGAGTTGTCGGGTTAGTGCCTATAGATTCCTTGTATAGTCCTCTTGCCCCTTGCATCACAAATTCGCCACCCGGAAACACGTAGAAGAAGATATTAGGGAAAAACATTTTTCACTCATTTTTCACAATTTCTTCTTGAGAAATTTGCTAAGAAAGTTAACCCCAACTGCTATTTTTTTTAACTCTTCCCCACGTTCCCCTCACTTCCCGCAACGTGATAAATGGCAATAATTCTCGATTATTCTTTATTGTTTTGCACATTTCCATGCTTCTAATTATGTTTTATGTTGTTTATGCTCTAAGAAATTTTCCGCAGAATGACCGTTACACCAATTTTTGAATTCCCTTCTTCTACATTTTTCTTAATAACTTTTCTTGTGGTGGTCGGATTGAGCTGAAATTTTTACACAACCTCCTCAGATAACCAAGGAACTTATTTCCAAAAGATGGGAACGATATCTTTTATATTTATTGAGTTATAGCACGAAATCTAGCGCTAGGGTCGTTCAACGACCCCGCTCCGCATTCCAAGGGTTAACACAATAGAAAAAATCGATGTCGCCATTTAGAAGATATATTTATTTGAAAAATTCTTGTAGGTATTTTAAAAGTGTCATTTCTCCTGTTATTTTTGTCTTATTTTGCTTAAATTGGTATGAAATTAAATGTTTTACAATCATTGTGCTGTCTTAAAAATTGAAATTGTGAGTCAAAAATCACTATGAGCACCTAGTTGATTTCAGAACTTGATGAAAATCTCAATAAACTTTTCCAAACGGACTGTCAGCGAAGGCAAAAAATGATTTTCAGTGAAAAATGGAGAGATTCTTTAACGATTTCTTATTTATTTTATTTTATTCTCTACTAGTCAACACGAGCCCCCAATCACGTGTGAGCAAATTCCATTTAAAGCTATACAAGGGTAACGTATATTATTGGGAGGGGATAATAGAGTACCCCGACAAATTTTTAAAATAAAAAAAACGTTATCTGACTTCAGCAGGTAAAAAATTAGAAAAATATATTTTTTTATGGGGGAGCTATGAAGAAAGATGAGTGGTAGCGGAATTCCATATAGGTCTCGCAACTCGTATTGACCCCCTCTAACTCCATACAAAATTTCACCAACATCGCACCAGCTGGTTCGTAGAAGTGGAGTTAATATGTGCCACAGACAGACTTTTCAGCTTTATATATTAAGATTATTACATGCAAGTCCACATTAACGAACAATCGGATGTATTACTCTCGCGCATTATTTTAGCTGTGATTCTTTCTTCAAAGAAGCACATTTTAGCTGTGATTCTTTCTTCAAAGAAGCACAGCTTCTGTGTACACTCTAATATGCAAAGTCGTCAGATCGGGCTCAAACTTGGAATGAGCACGAATTAGAGTCCCCACATTCCAAAAAACGTATGCGCCAAAAATGTGTCCGGCCGGCCGGCCGGCCGGAATATAACACTAAATTGTGAGAGAATGGTAATAGATAGAAACTTGCGGTCAACGGCAAAGTTCACGATTATGACGTCAGATCCGACACCCCACCCCTCACGAGTAAGTCTCTCTTTAAAATTTGCCCATCCTCAATTTTCAGCCATCTTCACATTTCACTTACAAAGAAAGAATCACAGCCTGTAAGTTTTACTTACCGTTCTTTCGCTTTATACTGTTCCATCCATGCTATATTTAATATTTATCTTTGCATTTTTATATGTATATATAATGTATATTTTTTAATACGCGAGAGTAGTATATCCGATTGTTCGTTGATGTGAACTTGCACTGTATTTAAAAAAAAAACAGTACAGTGCAGGTCCCCATGTAAGAATAATGGTATGTACTCTTCTCGCGCATTAAAACTAATGCGCGAGAGTAGTATATCTCATTATTCTTACATGGGGAACAGCACTGTAAAATGAATTTAATCTAAATTGTTTCAGTTGATATATGTCCCAAATGATTAATTACATATTCTTCAATAGCCTACATGAAGGATTAGCCCTATAAGTCCGCGATCAATCTAGCGAGTTGATTGAACTAAAAATAATTTTTGTGGGTTTCCTGAGCATTTTTGGCAAAAAAATCCTAACTCAAAAATTTTCGGTTTTTCGTTCTTCCTGATCCTGTGAGTCCTCATGGATGTCCTTTTGCCGTCATAAAATGATCAGGGATTGTAAAGAAGACATAGTCTTGTACTAATTTGAGCTTAATATTAAAAAAAATAAAATAAATACACAAAATGACCCAATGGACCTGAAAGGGTTAATAAATAAAATTTTTACTATACATGTTTTAATAATTTTTTATGAACAAAAATAATATCTTATTTTATTCCCAAATCGAAACTACATACTGATATAATGGTACGGTATCGCCGAGTTGAGTGCTGTGCTGCATATCGGTGTGATCCTCGCGCGACGAGGATTCATTTGGTGTTGCGGGTGCAGCCGCGGAGCTCCCGGTTTTCCGTATTTTCCACGAGAAAAGTGGTGGGACGCAGTGAGAGTGCAAGGGGAAAAAAACTGCCGCACACACAGCCAGGGAATCATCCCGTTACGAGTGTCTGCCGCCGATGGATTGCATCTCTCTGTTTCTCCCCATAGAGTCATTGTGCTGATAACACTAATAAAAATTTGTGGATCATTTCAAACGGTTCTCCGGAGTTTTTCTTGTGCGGAAATATGCGAGGAAATTATTTCCAGTCGACGCATATCTTCCTGATTCAAGATATCGGAGGGGTAGAAATCCTGCGAGGCCCTCACAGGTAAGAACTCAAAGAATAAGGCCCAAACGTAGCTCAGACGTAGCTATATCTGCTTGCGCGCGATCAGAAAATCGATTCAGGTTTTCATCGCTAGTGCATTCAAGGTAGGCTACAGCTAGTCTGTCAATCGTTTGGTATGGCCTCTAGAAAAAATGGAATTACCGTCATTCAGGGCAATATGCACAAAAGTGCGGGAGCGATGGCTTGCCTTAGTCACAAAATCTCCACTTTAGACAGATGCATTGCTCTATTACAGGAACCAAGATTTTATAAAGGAAAAATAAGAGGATTAAGTCAGGATAATGGCAAGATTTTTGTTTTACCTATGGGTGAAGCGGTGAGAGTGCGTACTTGCATTTTTGTTTCTAAGAATGTAAGTGCAATTCTCCTGCCGCAGTTTTGTGGTAAAGATATCACAACCATCCGGGTAGATTTAAATCTTAATGGTAAAGAACGTGCTGTTATTGTATCGTCTATTTATCTGCCTTTCGATTCGAAGCAGCCACCTCCCAGTCCAGAAATGGAACAATTGGTAGAATATTGTGAGAAAGAAAATCTATACCTGTTAATTGGTACTGATGCAAATTCACACAATATCGTCTGGGGCAGTACAGACACCAACAGTAGAGGGACTGCTCTTCTAGATTATATTGTCTCTAGGAAGCTAGGGATTCTGAATGAAGGAGCTGAGCCAACGTTTGTTATTAAAAACAGGAGCGAAGTGATTGACTTAAGTCTTTGTAGTCTCGATCTTCTCTCATGTATAACAAACTGGCATGTTTCGTCAGAAACAACACTCTCAGATCACAAATGGATTATCTTCTCTTTAAATTCTAACAGTCCTGAGGTGGTCGTTAAGATCAGAAATCCTCGTAGGACGAATTGGGGAAAATATGATAAAATGTTGAAGAGGAAGTTAGAAGGAAACACTTCTTCTGAGATAACTTCCAATAATGATATTGAAGCTAGTGTGAAGTTTTTGACCGATGCAATGATGCATTCATTTGAGGAGTCATGCCCTCTGGTGCCTTCACCTCGGAGGAAAACTCCATGGTGGAATGACGTTCTGGAGCGTATGAAGAATATCCTCAGAGTAATGCAGCGACTGGCAAAAAAGATTGATTCACAAGAAGCATATAATATTTTAAAGAATAGTCGAAAAAGATACAGAAAAGAAATCAAAGTAGCTAAAAGTAAATCGTGGAAGAGCTTCTGTGAAGGTATAAATTCTATTAGCGAAGCTTCTAGAATAAAAAAGATATTTTCCAGCGAGTGTCCTAAATTTATGTGTGCTTTGAAGAATACAGATGGTTCATTTTGTGTTAATGAACAAGAGTCACTAGAATGCCTGATAAAGGCACATTTTCCAGGATGCACAATGAATTCTGAAAACAAAATTGAATATAGGAACATACACAATGAGGAATCTTGGAGGATTGCTGTTGGTGTCGTCACGGATTCCCGACTGAATAGGGCTATGAAAACTTTCAAGCCTTTTAAATCAGCCGGTGTTGACGATGTATTCCCGGCTCTCTTCCAGAAGATCTCTTTCTCCAAAAGACTGTTATGTGACGCGCTGAAAGGCATCTTTCGAGCAAGTATCGCATATGGGTATATCCCAAAAGTCTGGAGACAAGCAAGAGTCATCTTTATTCCCAAACCCGGAAAACCGAGCTATAGTGAACCACGTTCCTTCAGACCCATAAGTCTCACCTCTTTTCTTCTGAAACTTCTGGAGAAAGTGTGTGAGATATATCTGAAGGAGGAGGTTCTATCGCATAAACCTCTCAGTGACTTTCAACATGCATACCGTACAGGTAGATCGGTTGAAAGTGCTTTACACTGTGTGGTTGGTATCATTGAGAAGTCTATGTCTTTCAAGGAATTCTCCTTGGGCGCTTTCCTTGACATTGAGGGAGCATTTGACAGAGTCAATCATGCTGCGATAAATAATGGACTAGTAAGAAAAGGAATCAATGGAACTGTTAGAACCTGGCTTCTAGAACTCTTAGAGAACAGACAAGTTAAAGCCACAACTGGCGTGCATAGTATTATTGCAACCGTCAATCGTGGCTGCCCCCAAGGGGGAATATTGTCCCCTCTGTTTTGGAATCTAGCTGTCGAAGAACTTCTTGAGGAATTGAATAAGAAAAGATTCTATACCGTCGGATACGCGGATGATATTGCGATAGTACTGTCGGGTATTGACTACTATACTTTACGCAATAGAATGAATCAAGCCTTTAAGATTGTAGAAAGTTGGTGCAATAACTCAGGGTTGGGTGTAAACCCGAGTAAAACCAATTTAGTGTTATTCACAAGAAAAAGAACTTTCAGGCCAGTGGGTTTACCAGTCCTCTATGGCGAACCTATTGCTTTGAAAAATGAAGTTAAATATCTTGGAGTCACTTTAGATAAAGAACTGAATTGGAACAAGCATTTGAATGATAAGATTAATAAAACTCTGCGCTGTTTCTGGCAGTGTAGACATTTAGTTGGAAAGACTTGGGGGATGTCACCAGAAATGACACGGTTTGTGTACATACAAATGGTGCGTCCTATTCTTACATATGCATCAGTCATATGGTGGCCTAGAGTGAATCTCCAGTGCTCCATCGATGCACTAAATGGACTCCAGAGACATGCATGTCTTGCAATCAGCGGAGCCTTGCGATCCACTCCCACAGCCGCCTTGGAGATGCTCCTTGACATTCCACCACTTCATATATTCATTGAGGTGGAGGCATTGAAGGGGGCATTAAGACTCCGGAGGAATGATTTGTGGGATCTCAAGGGAACTATTACTGGACACTCACGAATATTAATGGATACCATAAAAAGATACCCCGAACTAGCAATGCCTGAAGACTCAACCAGACCTTCAGATTGGCAATGCAACTCCAAAATCGTCCTTTGCATAGAGAACGATGGAGAAGATTATCAGAACACATTGGAGTTGATATCTAAGTGTGGAGTTAAAATCTACACTGATGGTTCAGCTTTGGAAGGAAGAATTGGAGCCGGCTTTGTATGGATTGAGGGTAATGTAGAACAATCAATCCCCCTGGGTCATTTTGGGACTGTTTTAATCGCGGAAATTTTCGCAATTGTTGCAGCTCTCAGTTACCTTTTGGAACACAAAGTCTTTGGCAAAGATATATGTATTGTATCAGACTGTAAAAGAGCACTTAATATGATTGGTGAAGGCACGAACAGTTCTCTGCTTATTAACGAAGCCAGGGAGCGCCTCATCAAACTATCAGAGTATAATAGAATCTTTCTGTTTTGGATACCTGGCCACTCAGCTATTTTAGGCAATGAGATTGCTGACAGGCTATCCAAGATTGGCAGGAAAACTCAGTTTGTTGGTCCTGAACCGGTGGTAGGCATCTCGAAAGAGATAGTCGATTGTACCATTCAGACCATACTTTTGAACAAGCTGAATGACTATCGGAACGGCTTGAAGGTGTGTAGGACCACTTGGTCGCTGTTCAGCAGCACAAGTGACCTTATATCAACGCAACTCATCAGCCACTCTAGAGAGACTATCCGAATATTAATTGGACTTATCACGGGCCACTGTCTCAATCATCATCTGCATAAAATAGGAGTGGACATTAGTCCAACCTGCAGATGGTGTTCTGTGGTCTCGTCGATGGAAACAGTAGAACATGTTCTATGTACCTGCCAAGCTTTGGTAGCTATTAGACGTAGAATATTTGGATTAGATAAAATAGATATAAGGACCCTTAGTATAAATGAAGTGAACAAACTTCATCACTTTTGGGCCTTAGCAGAAAAACAAATTGAGATACAATAGATACAAAGAGCCCTCCGGCTTAGTTATCAGCGACTCGATTTGGGGAACAAAAACAAATCTACAAAAAATCTAATGGTACGGTATTTTTGGGCACACTAATAGAATTTATTTCGTTTACCCTTTTAGGGACATCCAAATATGAGTAGAAATGAAGGACACATTGTACATGTTTTAATGAAAATTTGAAAGGTGTAAATTGGGTCTATCTTTGTAGTATCCATTGTCGGTCTCGGTTGAAAAGTTATGTGCTAATCATGTGCAATTAGGAAAAATATACTATTAAAGTAATCCTGGGAAATTTTTCAAGTTGTGTCTTGTGAGTGATATTCCTTTGTGCTGTGAATTCAAGTAAAAAAATGTAGTGCAAAGTGGTGTGAGCTTTGGAATACAAAGAAAAAATCACGATAGCACCTCGCAGGTGTCTTATAGCAAGGATTCTTTGCCTTCTTGAATACTAGGAGATAACATGAACAAATAATTGCAAGCGTTTCAGCCATTTGAATAATCCGTAACAAGAACCAATGTCTTGAATATGTCTTTTTTGTTTAGCAGGGGGTTCGAAAATGGATATTTTGCTGTTACATGCGCTTGAATTTTTCTGAGTCATTTATGCGATAAACACTATGAGCCTCCACTTGGTGTTCGATAGCATATAAATATGCCACAGAGTATTAAAGCAGGGTAAAAAATACCCCAAAAGAAAGGAAAACCTGAAGACACGCCACCACTATTGAGGGTGGACCTCTTGCATAGACAGTATGGGGAATATGGCTGCCGTTTACAATACATCGGGGGTGCGGCGCTAAAGGGGGTTGCAAATATGTAGAAAATTTCCAGCCGTCACCCAACCCACCTCCGTAACACACTACGCGTTACCTTCTAAAATCATTGATTAATGTTCAAAGTTCACTATTCATTCATAAAAATTATTTATCCATAAATATTAATTACCATTAAGGTACACTAAATTTATCAAATAATTGACTACCAGGTACAATTATACAGAAAATAAATCCTCACAGGATTTTTTAGGATTCTTTAATATCTTCAGGGTCAAAGACAAAAAATATAACAATAATTAGACTGAGAATTCAGAATTTTTGTGCAGCCATTTAATGTTTATGTATATACTACATATGTGGTTACAAATTACAAACATTTAGTTGATATTTCACAAAATTTTTTGGACAAATATTGATATTCTAGCGAATATTTTCTGATATAAAAACATATATTCACACCACCCAGAGAGATACAGTGCAAAAAAAAATTAAAACGATAATAAAAGATCAACATTTTATTCTCTCTATTGAGTACATACCTACCTATAGGTTTTACAGGATCAAATTTGAAAAGCATTTTAAAAGCTAAAAAAGTGAAATTATAATAAAGAAAAGGATAGCATAATGAAGCAGATAAATGTGTCGATTGTCGGCATGTCCGGTACGGAGAAGGAACGTGGACAAATTGGAGTGGGCAAGTCATGTCTCTGCAATCGATTCGTGCGACCACTAAACGATGATTACTTCATTGATCACATATCAGTATTAAGTCAGGTAACATATTATTTTTATTTCTACCAATACAAAAATCTTGGAAAATGAATGCTTTTTTTTCTTAAGAATAATCTAAAATATAATTATTATATTTTTTAAGTACATTGTAATAATTTATATTGCAGTCTGACTTCTCTGGTCGTGTTGTTAACAATGATCACTTTCTTTACTGGGGAGACGTAAAGAAAACGTCTGACGAAGGTGTTGACTATGTGTTCCACCTTATCGAGCAGACAGAGTTTATGGATGATGCCACATTCCAACCCTTCAAGGTGGGTAAAATGGAGACTTATATGAAGCGCTGCATTGCTACTAGGGTAACATCAGCTGAGAAAATGATGTACATCTGCAAGAATCAATTGGGTATTGAAAAGGAGTACGAGCAGAAGATTTTACCTGATGGGCGATTAAATATCGATGGATTTATCTGTGTATTCGACGTGAGTTCAGTACCGAATCGGAGTGTTGAAAAGCAAGTGGACTTTGTTTGTGGTATCATCAATAATTTGCTCAAAACAAAAAAACCTGTATTGCTTGTTACGACCAAGAATGATGAAGCTAATGAACTGTATGTTCGGGAAGCAGAAAAAATTTGTCAAAGAAAAGAATACAAGGGAAGTATTCTCATGGTGGAAACGTCCTCGCATGAGGGAATTAATGTGGAGATGGCATTTATTGCTCTAGCTCAGATGATTGATAAAACCAAGCAGAGAACAAAAATTGTCACTTACCAGGAAGCTGCAAGATTGCGCAAGGAGCTTCTCGATACTAGCACTGAAACTGTAACTAGACTGGTTCGTGATCAAATTACAGACTACCACACTCTCTGGTCGCATGCATCCAAGGCTCTCAGTGTTCATAAAGAATGGCAAGAGTTCATAGAACTCTTTGGACAGGAGGCAGGGCAGCGTATCTTCCGGCGACACATCAAGAAACTGAGACAGGAAAATGTCAGTAAACGCCTTCATCAGTACATGGAAAATTTTTCGTGCGCCCTCCAAGATCTCATTCCAGATATTAATTCACTCAGCATTGAGATAAGTGATGACTGGACGCTACTCCAGAACTACCTGAAAAATCACATTGATTTCGACCAGTATTTTTTTGAGTGTCATCAGGCTCCATGGACAGATTTGAGTGACGTTAGTGATACAGAAGACGAGTCTCGGATTCCTTTTGATGTGTTGGACACACCTGAGGCTGAGACAGTCTTCAAGAATCACGTGAATGCATTGCAACAGGAACAGAAAAGACTTGAGTAAGTACTTACAGTCATACAGTATGCAGGCCAAATAATTACATAACCATTCTAAAAAAAAATATATCAATCAATATTGTTATATTATTATTAGGTGTTTTCTAAGGGGCCAATAATACCAACTTATTACCCCAATCATAGCAAAAAAAAAAAGAAGTATTTTGCGAAGTATCTGATGACATGACGGTTTGCTTTAGAGCACGTTTATCTTTGTTTTGTTTGTTCGTTTGTGGCACATAACTCCTTCAAAACGTCTGTGCCGATCGTAATTAAACTTGGTATGGGTGAGAGGGTAAATCAAAAACGATATAGAGGATTCCGCCACCTCCCTCCGTCATAGCGCATCAGATAACGAATTTTATTCAAATAAAATTTGCTGACACATGATTGGGGTCTCGTTTCTTATATTTCTCTCTCCTAACAATATTATTTGCTCTCTCAAAATTTTTTGAAAAAAAATTAAATTAAATAAATAATTCAGGTAGATCATTGTGGAAAGTTTGAGAAAAATTCTAACACTACTTTCAATGATTCTTCAATTAAAAATAAAATTTTTCTTTACTAGAACGAAATGCATTTGAAAGAGAGAAAATTAATCTAAGTAAGAGAATTTTTACACAGAGAGAAATTATTATTCTGTGGACTCAAAAAAGCTTAATTTTTAGCCTTATATAGACAATAAAGTATGAAAAGCTTAGTGAAGGAATTTTAAATACAAGGTGCCCAGAAATTATAAAAAAAATTTATGTATTTCCAATTTTCAACTTTTTTTTTGAAATATTTCTTTAATATAAAACTAATTTTTGAGATTAAAAAAAAGAACTATTTTTTTTTTTGAAATAAAATGTCTTTCCTTAAAAAAATCAAGCGATCAACTTTTTAAAGAAAATTATAAGCCAAATTTGTAGCATTTTTATTAGCTGTGTGTGTTACAATAAAATGGGAAAAAAATTATGGAACTTTCTAGAAAAAGAAACAAAAAAAAAACATTCAGTCCTAAAAAAATAGAAAATATAATACCAAGCGCAAGGAAATTGATTTAAAGTGGTTGGTGAAGCAAACAAAATAATGGATTTCCCAGTTTTGGAAAGGTGAGAAATGTACCTTTCCAAAACTAATAAATTTTTGAAAAACGGTTGACCACAGCCGGAAATATAGCCACTTGAAATTTGCCTTCAAAAATACCCCATTTTTGCTTGCCCTGACACTTTTTGAGGGTAGTGTGTGAAATGCAAATTTTCTTTGGTACATGACCAAATAAAATTCATTATTAAAAATTAGTACAACCGCGGTAGTAGCTAAATAAAAAAAAGATAACTAATATATTTATTTCATTTTTTTCCATGCTATTAATGCTATATCAAAAAAAAAGGATGCCCAAGAGGTAATAATTATATTTATAATAAAAGATATCCTGTTTAAATACGTTTCATAATAGAATATTTTTATTTTTTCGCATCGGGTGGGTGGTTGGCGAAAAAAAAAGAATATTTATTTATTCTTACTATTATTTTACTTTTTTTTTTGTAGATGGAAGAAACAATTCAAGAAGCTCTTGGAAGAAACTGGCTATGTAACACCGGGAAAGCAATTGTCGGAAGTGCGTGTCCTCTTTATGGGACGTGAATGTTTTGAAGCTCTTTCGGAGCACGATTGTCAGCAAATTTATGACAATCACCAGCGTGAGTTAATTGAGAAGGCGAAGCACAATTTCCAGGAGTTGCTCTTAGAACATGCCGATCTATTTTATCATTTTAAAAGTATAGACCCATCGGGTACAATAACACAAGATGATATAAAAGAGATAACAGATGTGTTGCAAGAGGATATACGCTACAAAATGCTTGATAGATTGGATCAAGACAGGAAACTTATGCTCTTTCAACACCTAGGTTTTGTACATTGCCCAATCAGAGAGCACTGTCCGGCTTTCCCAAATTGCATGGATGCCCTAATTGAAAGGATAATCACTGCAAAAAAATCACAAAGTCTATCACGAAAGAGCCAATGGAAAATGCAAAAGAGCTATGATACCAATGTGAATTTGCTGATTCTTGGTGCTGAACATTTGGCTGGTGATTTAATCAATGAAATATGTCTTAATTGTGGAGATGAAGGGGAATACATATATGATGGCCAGACGCATTTCTTGCAAACAAAAATAATTCAAGGAAATATGGACAGTTTCAAGTCAATAGACTTTCAATCGAGTGGACTTGTCTGTGTATACTCCAATCAAATGTCTTTTGAATATTTGAAGGAAAGTCTAGAAAAGAGTTTACTTTGCAATCTAGAGTTAGAAGACAAATTTGAAAATTTACCACTCGTTCTCGTATACCAACCCGAGGACTCTAAACTAGAAGAGACTGGAATTGAGTTGCTGCGAAGTGAAGGACATCAGCTAGCTGAACTTCTACATGGTCTATTCATCGATACATCCCTTAACCTCTATCACCATCGACAGAGTCAACATCAAAACTATATCTACGACATAATCAACCATTTAATTGAATGTATAAAATCATTAGATCTCAAACCAGATGATCCATTCAATATGAGTCCAGACATTAGGATAATTCTATGCATGTTCTGTGGCGACCCATTTTCCGTGGAGAATGTTTTAAACTCCATCACTGCTGACACATCTTGTATGCTCTCCAGCGAACGAAGTCTCATGCTTGAGACATTCCTGGGAGACACAAAGCGTCGAATTGAAATAATTGTTTCTTCATACCACGGAGCCAATGCATTTCGCGATGAGCTTGTACATGGTTTTATACTCCTATATTCAACAAAGAGGAAGGCATCACTTTCGACACTCAATGCTTTCTCTATGAATATCCCCAATTTGCCGATGCAAATAATGGCCATGACAACTGAGAGTGGGAGTGCCAGTGCTTTCTTCAACAACGAAATGTGCCAGTTACTGATGACGGAAGGAAATGCTACTGCCGATCGTCTGCGAGCACATTTTATGACCTCCGCAACAGGGAATCAACTCAAGAGTATGTATAAACATTTTTAACAATAACTTCTGACCTCATGTTAATGTTAAAGCTGAATAGAACTCTGAAATTGAAATTAAAAATTTACAGTTAAAGTGAAATATGTAGTTATAAAAAATCTCAAATAAATTCACCTTGATTCTATTTTGCATTCTAAACAATTTAATCTCCTCTTTGTTTATAGTCGCATTCTACACGCCTTTTCTCAAAGAAGTTTGGGACAAGAAACCAGAAATTGAGCAAGCTTTCCATATGGAAGAACCTGTTACCTTGGATTCCGGCGAAGGAACTCTGGAGCACTCGATGCATCACCACTTACCTCAACCACCGCCGCGGCATGAAAGCTACATGATGAAGAATAATCACGATGGATCAGGAAGCGAAAATTACGAACACTTACCTACTCGGTCTCTTAACTCCCTTAATGGACCGGACGATAATATTAAGCTGAATCTCAATGACAACAGCGAAAAGTACCCCCATCTTTATATGTTGGGGGAGAAGGATATGGGAATAGACGATACATATTTGAACGACGACGATAAGGATGAAAAGAGTCGCTTAATTCATCAAGGTAAGTTAAGTTTCTTCTCTTTTTTTTCTACGGTTTAGAGTTTATTATAAAACGCTGTCTTAATGGAAGAAGGTTTCCAAATTTATCCACCGCCAACGACGCCACCTGAGCCCGCGCCACCAGATCATCACATGGCCCCTACAGTACTCATGCGGCAACTCAAAGGAAATTTGGTGTCTGCATCTCAATCAAGTCTCGATGAAATTACATGTAATTGTTATATTCCGAATAATGTTATTCGTATACATTTGTTTTGCACCTATGTATATTAATAACTCTTTTTTTTTCACGCAGCCGACGTGAGTGGATCAAAAGATTCACTCACAACACACGATTCAGGTTTATTATTGTTAAATGTAGTGCACTCGATGCACATATTTCAAAAGGATATTTGAAAAGTGAATACTTCAAACATATTGTACATACATATCATCTGAAAAATTTAAATGTAATTGAGATAACATAAATCGCGAATCTTCGAAACGTATTTTTATTTCTATTTAAAACAACGATTGTGGATTGGGTCCTAATGATCGCGATGCCTTTATGTATAGCCGAACAGAATGAACGATTGTGGATACAATAGTAGATTAAAAAAAAATATGTTATTAAAGTTTGAACAAAAACCTGATAGGTAGATTAATTAATTAATTAACTAATTAGGAACTTTTATGTGATAAATATTGCTATTAGTTCTAGGATACGCAGAAAGTATTCACTTTTTTGTGCAGTGTCATTTATGCAAAAGCATATAATTTTTAAATTCTTTTTCATTGTTCATTTTTTATATTTTCGTGCAGGTTGGCTGGATGATGCTCTATTTATTGGCCGTGATGGTGACAAGCGCGACAGTGGTGGGAATAAGAGAAACGTTCTGTGGAACAACTTTGGTGCGCATCACGCTTTTACAACCGGGAGGCGACAGAATGAGTCATCAACTTTCGGCAATAAAGTGCGACCAAAGGGACCCAGTCAAACATTAAAGGTAAATGTCTTTAATATTAGCTGATATTACATGTTACATACGAGGCTTATGAAGTAATATAAACGTGTCGGATGATCACGTAAGTTCTGGTACATAAATCTATTATTTTCATAATCTTTTCTTTTCAGCAACCTGGAAAATTGAATCTAAAAAACTTTGCCATCGTCAACGATGCTATAGCCCGAATGAACGTTAATAGTGATGGAGGCATTGACGGTAGGATTTGCAATAGTGCACATGCAAAGAACCCCAAAGGCTCAATATTCGATCATGCCCCTTTGGCAGCTCCAGAGGATGATTCAGATAACCCAGCCGAGGCAGGATACAGTCAGGTTAAAGAGGTATATCAGGGTGGTGACACTGGCAGCATTGATGATCAGCAAATGTTCAACTACACTCTTGATTCTACGCCTAATAAGTCTAAGTTACGCCACAGACGGGAGAAGGAACATCAAAGTAAGTTTTTGGTATTATACGATTCGTAGATACATTTAACCACCGATACATATTACAAGATTCGTAGATTTATTAATTTTCTAAATTATGTAGGCAAACAAAAGAGGGTTAGCAAGAATTGTGGGGAAAAATTTTTTTGTCTGCCTACAATTATATTAATACGTAATTAATATAAAATACATACATATAGCCTTCATTTGTGGCTTTTATATTCCATTCATAAATAACTCTTAATTTCAATTTAAGGTTCCTGTATCTCCTTGTATGCATATCAAAAATGTATCATCTAATGTCCTGTAATCTTGTAACAACAAGATAAAAGGACATTAGTGGAACACCTAAACCTGCCACCGATCTAAGGTTCTCAATAAATTTCTTGGCTAAACCATCAAAAGTCATAACACCAATTCTATCACTGCCCGTGTTGCAAATTTTATCTTTCTTCGACATCCTTCTAGAGGATGTCCGTATAAGGAAGTTTGAATTGTACAGTCCAATTACTGCACATATTATCAAGTCCAAAGGATGGCTGCTCCGTAGAACTTATCGCCCAAACCTTATCGTTGTAGCCTGACTCAATATCTTTGAGCAAGCAAAAAAATAAGAAATTCTATGTCGACGTTTAAATAGAATGGTTATTAATTTGAAAAATTCTTGTATTTTCAAAAGTTCTAAGAGCCGTATCTCTTGAACTACTTAGCCGATTTTGCAATTCTCTACAAGTTTCTAGAACATCAGAAACCTCTAGAAGACCTATTTCTTGGGTTTAAAAAATGCCAAAAACTGTTTTGGTAAAATAAAAAAAACACCATTTTCTATTATGGAAAAGTATCATATTGTAGGCCAAATTATAGTTTTTTTCAAGAATTTTTATTCATCAAATTACTGAATTTCACAAAAAAAATTAACTTTAGGGGAGAGCGGGGTTAAAAGTCACTTCATCGTTTAGAAAAAGCTCAAAATATCATATTTCCCAAACAGATAAAGCGAAACGTATAGATCATTTCTTTAGGAAATTTACTGCCCTACAACTTTTTCTCAGATCATTTTGTTCTATCTAGCTAGGAAATATGATATTTTAAGCTTTTTCCAAACCCTTAAGTGACTTTATTATCCCCGCCCTCCCCTACCTACTAATACTGCTTACAAATCATATTACATCGCATAAAGAAACTTCTACACATTGTGGGACACCAACTCTTATAACTGGATTGACTTTTTTAGTCCTTTATAAAATTATTCGTATCTCTATTGTACAATTGTATTTGTTTCTAATGCATAGTTCTACTGAACTGTTGCAATTTTTTTTTTTAATATCCCTACTCTCTTCAAAATAATATATAGGGTTTTTAGTTTCGTGGTTTTTCCCGATGCGCCATCCCACACAACGCACAAATAAAACATCTCAGTGATGAAATAACTACGTTTGGTATAACAATCGACACTTCTACTTTTCTCTTCTGAAATACCATTTTTTTCTTATGAGTCTTAATCCTCCTAGTATAAATATTGGACAAGCCAATATTATATGTAGTTTAAGGATTGAGTTGAGAAACATTTCCAATGTGTGGTGTTTTAGATTATGCAAAATGAAATAAAAAAAAAATAAATAAAGCGAAAGAACGGTAAGTAAAACTTACGGGCTGTGATTCTTTCTTTGTCAGTGAAATGTGAAATTGACGAAAAATTGGGGATAGGCAAATTTTGAGGAAGGCTTTCTCGCGTACCGAATCACAGCCAACGCGCAGATAATTTGTGAAAAGCCTTAATCGTGGGCGTTGGCTGTGATTCGGTACGCGAGAAAGCCTTCCTCAAAATTTGCCTATCCCCAATTTTTCGTCAATTCCACATTTCACTGACAAAGAAAGAATCACAGCCCGTAAGTTTTACTTACCGTTCTTTCGCTTTATACTGTTCAATCCATGTTATATTTATTATTTATCTTTGCAGTTTTTAAATATTTATCATTGCATTTTTATATGTATATATATAATGTATATATCTATGCATTTATATATATTTTATTTAATTTTATATGTGTATATATAAAACGCCCCGCTTCGCGGGACATTGGACTTATGCAACTCAAGATATGACATGTAAACTTTAAAACGCGATATCTCCGGAACGGCTACATAGATTTTTTTCATTTTTGGCATGGTGATAGATATTATAGTCAACTATAACGTATCAAAAAATGAAGCAATTCTATAAAGCGGTGCTCGAAATATTCATCGAAAACTCATCGAAAATTTTGTTTTCGAATTTAGCGCCTCTTGCGGTCACTTTTTAAACTTGCAATGTTCCAGAGAGTTGTAGGGCTCGTTAATATCTTTCATTTGAGCCCGAGTTGATCAAAATCGGTCAAGCCGTTCTCGAGTTATGGCCGATTTTCGATGAAAAATTGTGACGGCCATATTGGCTAAACGGCTCGGCCGATTTTCGAAAATGAGGTATCGTTGGAAAGGTCTTGATGGCCCCTACAACATATCAAAATTTCAGACCTATAGCTATAATAGCGGCTGAGATATAGGCAAAACAAAATTTTGAGGTTATTCAAAATGGCGGACGGAGGGGTGGGGGGTCGGATTTGACTTCACAATCGGATGTCTTCCACCTGATATATGAACTTTGCCGTTGACCGCAAGTCTCTATCTATTACCGTTCTCTTGTAATTTAGCGAAAGGTTCCGGCCGGCCGGACGGACGGACGGACGGACGGACGGACGGACCAATTTTTGGCGCCACAATTTTTTGGAATGTAGGGACCCTAATTCGTGCTCATCCCAAGTTTGAGCCCGATCTGACGACTTTGCATTTTTGAGTGTACACAGAAGCTGTGCTTCTTTTAAGAAAGAATCACAGCTAAAAAGCGATTGATTGCATTCACAGAGTACTCTGACACAGATTCGGAATCAAGTTCATTGGAGCGCAAAAATAATAGGGGTTTCGATGGTTACTACAAAATGAATCGCAAAGGACAGACACACAAACGGATTCGAAAGAAAAGAACAGCCATTCCGGTTCAGCCACCAAAAGTGCCATTTGGAACTTACGTGAGTCCTCCGGAAATTCCAATGCTGTATCAAAGAATGAAAGCCGGGGAGCAGGTAAAGAAACTGCTGCCAGCAATGGTAGAAAAGCATGTTGAAGAGGAATCGAGTATCGATGTGTCATCGCCGCGTGACAATAATTCACCAATTTTTGGTGTCATGCCCAAGGTCGTGAAAGAGTGTGATAGGGAGAAATTACTAGATAACAAACGAGAAAAACAGAAGGGTCATAAGGAAGAAGAAAAAAATGAGAAAAAACGTGCCAAGGAAGACGCAGCTAAATTGAAAAAAATGATGGATAAGGAAAAAGAACTTGAAAAACGTATGAAGAGAAAATCAAAGAGGGTAGGTGTAGCAAGTGGTGGTGATATTGCACCTGCATCCCTAGGGGATTTTATCCAATCCGAAAAGAATTTTATTCCACTTTTCCTCGAAAGATGCGTTCAATTTATTGAACAGGAAGGTCTCGACTCTGAAGGTATCTATCGTGTTCCCGGTAATCGTGCACACGTTGAATTACTCTATCGCAAATTCGAAGAAGGTAACTATCATTCAATCATATGTTCACTATATAATTATTTATTGACTAACGCAAATCACCTCTCATTTTTTTTTATTAGAAATGCATGTGGACATCGAAGCACTGGATATTCCTGTAAATGCTGTGGCTACTGCCCTCAAAGACTTTTTCTCTAAACATTTACCACCACTATTTGACGAAAATTTAATGACGGAACTGGAAGACATTGCAGGTTTGTATCTAATTAATAAATAGAAATTAAATAGTTTCAGTAAATTGAATGTGAACCAAATAATTTCCCTATTTAATAATATATTCTAAACGAGGTAAATTGTCGCTTTGCTCCAATTTACTTCGTCCCGCTTCGCAGGGATTTGTTACGCTTTGCGCAAATTTTAGAAAGAGAAAAATTGTGGTGAAATGCACTTATTAATATAAAAAAAATATATATAAAGAGAAGAAGTGAATTTCACACAACATTTATGACATGGTACAATGAGGCTAAATTTAAAAAATAGTCAAAAAAGCATGAATTTTAATATGGGGGCTATATGAAGAGAGGCTCTGGGGTAAAATGAATGTCGTTGGTAACTTGCCTGGTATCAGTAGTACAGACCAAATTTCATCGCGATTGGACCAACGGTGTAGAAATGCATAGCTGAACAGACACGAAGTCCTTTCTTTATTATATAGATAGAAGAAGAAGAAAAGAATAGATTGAAGTGTAATATAAATTTTCAATGTACGAGAGTGTTACATCCATGTAGTCATTTTACTGGGGTCCCATTGTATGTATACAACATGAGCCTTCAATCATGTTTGATGAAATTTAATTTGAAAAATAATGAAAACGTAAAAAATAATAATTACATAAAATATTAATAGGTAGGGGTAACTGGGGCAAAATGGTGAAAGTACAAGTGTTTCGAAAATGGCCTGAAAATGCAAATGCAAAAAAAATGAAAATTCCCGTTAATTTAGAGAGAAATCGCCTAAGACAAAGTTATAGATAAGTAATATATGTAAGATACTTAGTTGTCATGGGAAAACTCAAATATTTCCACGGAACTCAAGAAAAATTATCTCCAAAATATTCACCATTTTACCCCAGGTTTCCCTATATTTATTGGGGTATAATCAAAGCGTTGCTTAAAAATATTCCCTTTATTATAGTCAATCCGAGTGAGCAAATTTGATTTGAAGCTGTAATATGGAAGCGTATTTTGAAGGGCGAAAAGGGATAAGTAGGATAATCAAGAAGGTTCTGTTTCTTGGTAATCGTTATTCATTCTTTTCTATACAAAACTATATACCGATCACGATAAAAATTGATACCTATGACGCGATTCCAGCTTCACTTCCATCACAAATTTTCTCTCAAAAAATGTATACACGATGGTCAATAAAATCCCGTGAAGCAGGGCGAGGAAAAACTCAAATATTTCCACGGAACTCAGGAAAAATTATCTCCAAAAAATTCACCATTTTACCCCAGGTTTCCCCTATATTTATTGGGATAATATAAATAATTAATGAGTACAATAGGTAATCGAAAATATTATTTAGGAAGATATAACCCGATTTCTGTATTTCGGAATAACTATGGGAGAAGGTAGTTGAGTTGAAATACTCCATCTATATACTAATGATATTTTACATCTTTATGAGAAATTTTCACGCCCATAATAATTTGGGGACTTCTTTGTTTACCTAATGATTTTAATATTACATTATTTTCAGGTTCTCGGGGAATGGCTTCAAATACTCTTAGCATGGAGGTTAAAACTGATCGCAGTTGTCGGCTTTTGGCACTTCGTGGACTTCTCAATAAAATGCCAGCTATAAATTTTGCTATACTGAAATACATTTTTCAGCACTTTGTCAGGTAAACAATACTATCATATTCACAATAAGATTGCAACAAAAACGATTTTACCAGTATGAAATTTAAAAAATTTTAATGTTGCTATTGCTCCACGAGCAATGATTAAACTAAATTAACCTGTCCTATTTGTGTAAGAGCAAAACTTCGGTATCCAATTTTATTTTTTTTTGTTTGTAAATGCATTGAAACTTTGAAAATCATGACTTAATTTTCTGGTCGTCTTGAGTAGTATGTACATTTACATACCTTGTTAGGCTTGTTAGTAACAAACTTACTTCGCATTTAAAAAAAATGTGTAGGTATTATAAAGATCTCTTAAATGCTGAGCCAAGATATATTTGGTATTATATTGTGCTGGTGAATGTTTTAGGGTCTCAGAGAATGCAAAACTGAACAGTATGGACAGCAAGAACTTAGCTATCTGCTGGTGGCCTACGCTTATCCCAATTGAATTCACGGATATGGGGCATTTTGAGCAACTGCGGCCATATTTGGAGGACATCGTGCAGACAATGATAGATCAATATCCCTTTCTTTTCTGTGGTAAGGAAGCTTTCGTGATGGTGTGAAAGAAAGGGAATTCTTCATAATCATCTCATCGAATATAAATTTGCACCACTCATTATTTTTGGTATAAGTCTCAAACTAAATATTCCATTATATACTTAGTTCGGTATTTTTTGAACAGAATGTATGAAGTAATTTGAACAATAATTATTAATTACCAAAAATATAACGTAAATGTGCAAATGAGGTTTGAGACAAAAGTGTCTATTATACATTTCTTGAGTTTCTTAATTAAAAATAAGGTATAAAAAGTCAGAAATGAAGCTTTAATTAAATTGAAATGTTGATATCATTTGCCATATTTTTAAAAATCGAATTGTGAAGCATTTTTAAACTATGTATGTGTGTGTCTATTGCAATTACTTTTAGAAACTTTGTCTCTCTTCGATAGATGTTAATAACTGAGATAAAATTTTCTCTCAGTATTTATTCAATGTTTTACCACATATATATCATATCTTTCTGCACTATTCTCATAGATAAATAATATGAAGAAATTAATCACAATCACATTTTTATGGGAGCTTACTTAATAAATAGCTTCAATAAGCTACACTAGAGAATACTTGATCTATTTTATTATTACTTATGACCTAATGTAACTATTACTGAATTCAGTTAAATAAGTAAACCCTATTTTATGAAGCTGATCAAAATAATAATAAATTTTTTAAAAGATTTTAATTTGTAGCTTTTGTTAAAAAAAAAAGTATATAGGTAATCGTAGATAACTGTATGACTACATTCCAGTTTTAAAATCTCATATCTACATTTTGATATATTCCTTACAAAATCATATAATCTTTTAAATATTTTATTAATTCACTTTGCATAAAAAAAGCAAGATCTATACCTAATCAATATTTTAAATTATCAGATCTTTTTTATTTAGGCATGTACGTTTCAATGTTTCAAAATACCTATCTCGTTTTAATTCTTCTTACGCCTCAAAACTAATGAATGATAAGTGTTTAATCGAGAGATCATTAAGCGGGGTATGACTAGTATATTAACATGTAAACACAATTTTCTTTATATGACCTACATGTGTTTTACTTTTCTGTTTTTCTTTTTACTTTTATAAAACTGAAGTCTGTTTGTAACACATGAACTGTTCCATAACAGCTGGGCCGAACGTGATAAAATTCGGTATAAGGGTAGAGAGGTCAATGTGAGTTGCAAGCGCTTAATGGGAACCCGCCCCTTTTCTCCCTTTCATAGCGCCCCGACAATTTTTTTCTCAATTTTATACTTCGGAGGGGTAAGATTTTTTCAAATAGTGTTTGCCCACACTTAATTGGGGGCTATGGTTAAGTACTTTAGATAGTTTTTTAATACAATATTCAATATTATGAATTGTTGGTCCTATTCTGCGACTAAGAAGTCTATGAGACTACATATAATTTGTACCAAAATTTCAACAGTTTCAAGGATCTCTTGGTCGCATATTGTGACTTTTGTTCTCCTTTTTTATAAAAGTTGAATGATGGTAATTCCCAATTTCATTCTTTAAAGAAGCATAGCTCGTGTATAACTCTAAATTGCAAAGTTGTAATTTCGCGATCAAACCAGAAATGAACAAGAATTACAGTCCTCAAATAAAAAAAAAAAAAAAACGTATGCGCTAAAAAAGTTTCTGCGTTCAAAATTACGCCTCTCCCATGAAAAGCTATAGTATCGACTTTGTATTCTATAAGTAATCATACTTTTTATGGGAGAGGCGATTTGAAATAAATGATTCTTATATGGATTATGTATTAGATAAGTGGTAAGGTCTAATGAGATAGTAAAGTACAGAATACAGTACAGGTCCACATGCAAGAATATTCATGCAAAAACTAATATTTTATTATTTAAATAAGTCTAATTTTTTTTCAAAACATTTTAACTCACTTTATTGTCTCTAGTGACAGCAATGAAGCAAGCTTTGTTAAAAAAAAACTCAGGAAATATTAAGTCAATGGTCCCATAAAATGTATTTGAAAATCTCAAAAACATTTAATTTCAAATTGAACATATGTTTTGTAGGTATTTTAAATGCATAATGAAATTATAACTATGTATGTAGAGCACACAAAAGGTTTTAAAAGAAATGCGTATGTCAAAAAATATGTACAGATTCGATACTTAATGTATATTTTTTTATATGTATGTTTTCGAATTGATAAAAAAGAAACTAGCTCTTCCAATTTTTCAATTATATAATAAAACAAAAAAAATGTTACGAAGAGGAAAATATAATGTAATTGTATTACATAAAAAAAAAAGATTATGAACCGACATTAGAATAATTGAGACGAAATCGGAAAATGGCTTTTTCCACGAATGACAATTTCCAATTTTTTCTCTACATATGTATGTATAACTATACAAAATCAAGCAATTATGTTTAAAGGAAATAAAATGTAAAAATAATTTAGTCAGTCTCACAACTATTTTAAAATATTAGTAAGTTAATAGAACAAAATTTTCTATTTTGGAAAAAATAGAAGGAAATCTATGACAATTTAAAGATTCTCAAATTAATCATTCTAAACACGATATTATAATTTTTTTTTTAACATCTTCGAAAAAATTTTACTATTTTAATCAAATTTGCGTTACTTGAAAATATTCCCGTTATTATAGTCGTATTTTGAAGCGTATTTTGAAGGGCGAAAAAGGATAAGGTGGATAATCAAGAATGTTCTGTTTCTTGGTAATCGTTATTCATTCTTTTCTTTACAAAACTATATACCGATTAAGATAAAAATTGATACCTATGACGCGATTCCAGCTTCACTACCATTAAATCTATGTTCCATCACAAATTTTCTCTCAAAAAATTTACACGATGCTCAATAAATTCCCGCGAAGCAGGGCGATAATTTATATACCGAAGTTACAAGTCAGAGTTGATAACTTTAAAATTATCAATGATGACTCATACATACAGGTGTTTTTTGCCTTAATTCGGATAGAAGCAGATTTCTATTGCATATCAAAAATTCAGCAACTATTTTCTACTAACATCATCTTTTTATCTCATATTTTTTAAGATTTCTTATCTTTTATATATTTTTTAGATAATACTCATTATCCTGCCTGTCTAATAAAATTTTTGTTCTCTTATTGTTTTGCTTAATTAAAAAAAAAAAAAGGAATAACAAAAAATGATGAATTTTACAGTCGGCTATAATTGTGTATCAATTTAGTAAATGAATGCAGATAAAATCGAGTCTTATGAGAGAGGAATCCTGTTGTAACTCATAAAGATCTCCCCTCTCCCTCCTAGCATACTAAATTTCATCACGATCGACAAGCCATTTCGGTAAACTTCACTTACCGCAGTAAAAAAAAAATCATAATTCTGTATATGTATTATAGTTCTAAACATTTTTTTTTTTAGAACCTTATTGCTATAAAATTCTCAAACTGCGCCCTCGTCTTCCCTATATGCCTGTGATGCCTAAGTTAGTCTTATCGCTATTGGAGGCTGATATTTATTTAATTGCTGATTGACAAAACTTTTTAAAAATTATTTATCAAAAGAAGAAAAATGAATCACTTTTAACGAACGAAGTTCTATTAGATTTTTGTTTAGAGAAATTCACATTCAAGAAATATGGTAAAATTATTGTAGGTGTTATAATTTAAAAATTAAATATAGCCCACTAATGCATTTATATAATTTAACACATCCCTACCTGCCAATGGTTAAAGAAAATAAATAGAATCTCTCAACGAACACCCTGGTAGATGTTGTAATTTCTTCACAATGTAAAACGCGCTAGTGCTGCATTGCGTCCACTTTAAATAGTCTGTACATTTTAATTGTTGTTAACATGGAATAAATTGCTATAATGAAAGAAAAAAAACCATATTGAGACACTTTTGATATACATGTGTATCAGCTTTCTAGAGATGTAAGAATCATATTCCATTTATTAACGAAAAAAAATAAGTAAAAAAAAAATTTAAAAATATCCAAATATTTGGTGTAATGACAAGAAAATTTAATTTTGTATTACGGATAAATAATTAGTTAAAAAAGTGTAATATTATACAATATATGTATGTGGTAAACAATCTATGTAAAAGAATTTTTATAACACATACCTAATTAAAAAAAAATAAAATCGCATAAAATATTAAGCATTAAATGTTACGCTATTGTAGGAAAGCAAAAGTATATAAGGAAAATACCAATAGGATAAATCGAGAAATAATTTAAATATTTAAATATCTTGCTTTGATATCAATGACAAAAACTATCACTTCCAATTGATGTACATATTAATTTATAAAAATGTTTGCTTAATTGTACTATAAAAATGTGTAAATTAAAATTTGATTTACTTTTCAACACAATATTTCATTTTTCGAAAATTTTTGTAAAAAAACACTCATTATTTAAATATGTCAATTTAGTAAAAATATTTCTTTTAAGTTACTTTGAGGTCAAGTGTGTTCTTCCTAATCCTGTAATTCCTTTTGGATATTTTTGTTGGTTCGTAAAAAGTTCATTCACAATCAAACCATATTTAAGCGTAGTTCATAACTGCAACTGAATAAAAAAAATGTTAATTATGAGCGAGATAGTACTATATTTCTTAAAAAAGGCGAAGAATCTTTATGTAGATAAAAAACGTCCCTACAGGTAAGGAAGGGTTAGGGCTTGTTTTCTCCTTTAAAAGTTAGATTGTAATTATTGTACTTACCATTCTGTGAAGGTGGTGTATGCTGTTATCTCATACTCATAGCGGAGCGATATAATGACGCTGCAAGTGTTTCAAAAAAAATATATAGCTAGGCAAATTCCATCTGATTTTTTTCCATTTTAAGATATTACACAAAGTTCACAGAATTTTTCTTCAAAACATAGGTAAATCAAGAATTTTTTGTATAGATTTTTTTTTTTCAAAATATGCAATCATTTAATTTTCTTTAATATACATTTTATTTGCAGAAAATTAATTTTTCTCTCGTTTGGAATTTAATTGGAACATGCTTTTCCACGTCGCTTGGATTAATCATTAAATGGAGTGGTAGATGACTCAGTTCAGAAACTTTTGCTTCACGGTGTGTGAACTCTTTGAGAATAAACTTATTACCAGTTTCCAAATGAAAGCGTGTGTCCATAATCTTAATCAATACACCGTCTACACGTAAAAAGAATCGTAAGAGGATAAAAAATCCTGAGGGCATTACACGAATCTTAACTGAACACACAGCGATTCCATTGTCATGTAGCTCATCCTCAAATAGTGTAATATCCTGATAAAATACTATCTGCTCTCGCTTCATGAGCTTTGTTATATCAATTTTCTGTTCCGTCGACTCTATCTTAAACTTCTCATTTGGACTACCCTGGTAATCTGTTGAAAAGGTCCAATCGAATTGTTTTGTCTTTGCGGAAGTACAGTCTACCGGTCGACTCTCTTTCCATTCTTCAGCACAGGCTACCTTTATATCGAGCTTTCCATTCACAACTCTCTTTAATGCATCCATGGGATTAAATGCCAGGACTGCTCCACTTGAGTGCGTCAATATTAAACTATTTCGAGGAAACACCATGTCTGGTAGAGTAGGAAGCTCTAAGGTGCTATTGTAGAAGCATAGTTCACAGCAATCTGGTTCTCCAAGCTGGCATTTCATATTATTTGTGCAGATACTCTTGAGAATATGAGATTTTGTATAGTGAATACTCCAGTCACTGTATGTAATTGTTTCTGCATTGACCGGCAGACGAGAAATACCTGCATCATCCAGATTCTGAAAAATAAATAGCATTTTTACGTAAATTATGCAGTATTTTTTATTTCTTGTTATTCCAAAATTCAATAACATAACCCTACTATTTTTTCAGAAGCATTATATAAAATACTTACTTTGTTTTGCAACGAAATAGACATACCGTATGTATAGTAATATTTTTTTTTTACAAAAATTTACAAACTTCAGCAATCAGCAAGAACCAAAAGGATCAAAAGACACTCTATTCTTTTTTTGCAATATTCGTTAATGATTCTCTGACATATGCAATAGTAACGAATGGAAACGGCCTTAGATTAACGGTTAACCCTCCGTATACTGTAACCAAAAAACTTACTTGCAATACAATGGGGTAGGTGACCGACCCTAAAGAATTTTTCGCAAAAAAAAAGCAAATTCTTTCGGTCATATGAGCTTTAATAGTTTCCTTGATACTCCCTAAGAGATCTTTTGTCCATTTTAGAAAACAAAAAAAAATTAAATGAATTTTATGATGATTTTTTGGGGGTTAGAAACGTCTAGAAAGACAAATTAATTTCTCGATATAAAAAAAAAATATGTAATAAAAATATGCTGTTCCTTTTAGGTGATACAGAGTGTATGTGTATAAAATATAGAAAAAAAATTATTGAAATTTTAGTATTAAGGGCAAACTAAGAGAGATGTAGAGAAAGTAGAAAGCATTTTCAATATTTAAATTTTATATGGCATATGGCCGTGTAGTCGCCGCGCGCTTTGTTCCCCGAACAACAACAACAACAACAAATTTTAGTGAGCAAAAGCCAATATAAATATAGGATTAAAGTAGTTCTTGTTTATTGTTTTTATAATAACAATATTTATTGGTACAATTATTAAATTGATTAGTTATTATTATAGCTTTCCGCTACTAATACCACCAAAACTTATTGAAAAGGAAACTACGTTGACCATGTGTAAAAATATGTTTTTTGCCATCTAGGAATGTATTGACTCAGGGGATAGCAGATATTTTTTGCAAAGGGAATGGTCCGGGAGAGGCCTGTTAAAATTCCATCAATTCGACGTCCCGTGTACTTCTCATAGAAGGGTGATCGCATAATGTACATGAAAAGAGTCAGGCATCGTCGAGAGAGTTCAAGTTTCTGTTCCTGGGATAACTTTTCGCGATTCACATAATATAATTGCAAACTTGTGATGTCTATCATTAGCGGTAGCAGCCAAGTTTTCCAGCTATGATTTCCAAAAGCTGCTACAGATGCTAAGTGGATGAGCGGTTTGACGATGTATAGCATTTCTGGAGTAGTGAGGAATGTACCATTCTCAAGTGTAAGATTTGTCTGATCTTGAAGAGATTTTCCGTCTCTCAAATAGAAAGGTTGTGCTCCTTCAATCTTCCTCACAACCCGTCCAGATCGTCTGAGCTTGAAGGTATACACACCTTGTACACCAGAAAAAACATCTCCTTCCGATGGAGTCCGTACTTTGATTCTTTCTGTACGATTAAGTACAGGAATAAGTGGATTCTTTACAATCTTTTGGCAGTATTTCGAAAGCAAGATCCACCTTCCAATGCATCTGAAACAAATTTCAGTCATTCAAAAAATTCAAAAGGTTACATAGTAATTTTTATAAACCGTACTTTAATAATTGGATAATTCCACAAATTAACCATTTGCCAGGTTCACCCCATTGGCTTTTAGCCGAGAGTTCAATGAAAACTTCACAATATTCAAGCGTTGTGAGTATCAGTTTCAATCGCTGCTTTCGTGAATCTTGTGTCGCCTCCTGACACAGGCTTTCATCAATAATACGATCATTAAACAAAACTAATAGGTTAGATAGAGAGTAGATTAACTCGGAAATGACATTTGAGTTGCTGAAGCGACCAGCTATGAAATATGATGCCCATTTAATTGTTGTTTCCACGTCCCCAACTACAGATGGGTTTTCGCTAACCCACTTATAGTAACTTTTATAAAATCCTTTCAAGTTTGTATTCAGATAGGACATTTTTCGGGCCTGTCACAGCGCAATAAAAATTTTACTACACAACACACATGCATATGGCCCACTGACGTGTCAAACTTCTTCTTCTTTTTAAATTTCTCAGGGCCGGACGTACGTGTCAAATTGAAAGAAGAGTACATAATTTAAAAAACACACTACTTTTTATAAAAAAGGAATATCTGGTAACTTCTACGCCATGGCAACACAAGTACCACTTGATTCTCTAGACAAGGATCAATTAAAAACTGTAAGCAAATCAGACATTTGAAGCATATTTGTACCGTTTCGTAAAAACAACATTGGTAGTTTTCAGATTTCCTCATGTCCTACAATAAGCTCTCAGAATTATGTTTCACTGACTGCGTTACGGATTTTACAACCAGATCTGTTAAAAAGGATGAGGTTCGTTAACATTCAATATTTTATTCAGTAATTTATAATATTCTGTGTCTTATAGGAACGATGTGCTTTGAATTGCATGGAAAAGTATCTTAAAATGAATCAGAGAGTTTCACAACGTTTTCAAGAATATCAAATGATTGCTAATGAAAATGCTATGGCCTTAGTACAAAAGAGCGGACAATTGTCGGGTTAGTTTGTATATAGATCAAAATGAGCACAAAAATAAATTTTATTTAGGTCAAAGAAGTTTTTTTTTAATGTTCAATGTTCCCTGTCTCTATAATTATTTGGTGCAGAATTTGCTCCAAATGGATCCAAGAATCCTTCAGACTCGGAGATGAGCGCATGTTCAAGTATGACTCGACCCTCTTTGTATTTTTGACTTTCTTCTGTGGCAAATTCATACATCCACCCGAGTTTGGCCTTGCAGTTTTTACAGAGCACATCCCTCACCATATGTCGTCCCGTAAGCATAACACGTTCCTGAACATTGCTGAAGGTCAAATTGACGACTTTCTTGAACAAATAGGCACGCCCTTTGCGAGAAAAAAGAATATAAAGATAAAAAAATTATTTCTTTGTTTCATTTTTTAACATCAATCAAGCACTACCTGTGGCTCCAGTAAATCGTGTACTAATCAACTCACTCTTGTTTGTAAGATTTGTATCACAAGATGCACAAGAGTAAAGCTTTGTGCCCCCAATATGATCCAAGAAAATTCTTCCCATTTTTTTTAAAACTTGTTTACGACAATAAAACAGCCAATTTCTTCTTCTTCTTTTAATGATTGTCTACGTCAGACATAATTTCAGTCATCGAAAAATAATTTCAAAGCTCAAATGTTTCATGTTTCTGCCATTGTGAACGTAGAGTACATGTCAGCCTCAACAATTAAAGAAGAGAAATTTACATCATAATTTGCAAAAGCACATCTAATGTCTTGAGTAAGTATACACATATCGCGAAATACTACAAAGATGTTGAATAGTTCTCTCTTCGATGATATTATATGGCATTTTGAATATGTCCAACTTTTTGTTCTATATTTATTTTTTTTTAGTATTGACGAAATTTCGACATCCATCACAACCTGAAATTGTGAAACATCGCACTGGCTGTCAGGTTATTCATAAAAATTTGCTAATTTTCTGGTTGTAAAAATAACGTCTAATTTTCCTAATTGCCCTAATTTCCTTGCCACCCTGTAGATATAAAAATGGAAAATTATTCTGATTTATCAAAAAAATCTTCAATGATTATAAAATCAACGTGTTTAGGATCTTCAATACCATCGAAACTTACCAAGGATATACTCCCAAACAAAGCACAAAAACTAAGGTAAACAGAATAATTTATAAAATATTTTAATGTACTTATCATACTTATAAACAAAAAAGTAACAGTATATTTTTCCTTTCTAGTAAAGAACAAATCTTTCATGCATTGAAGAAGCAAAAAAATTGTAATAATATGGCTCAAGCGGTCGTAGAATACTGCCAAAATAGGATCGTAGATGACGGCACATTCGTAACAATGCTAAAGAATATTAATAAATGTCATTACGAAAATATCACCGAGGAGAGAGCTATTCAAAATCTTTGTGGTTATCCATTGTGCAAGGAAGATCTAAAAGAAGTCCCCAAGAAGGATTATCACATAGCGACAAATTCAAATAAAGTTTACGATATCACCGATCGAAAAAATTTCTGCAGCAACTATTGTTATAAAGCATCAAACTATTTAAAAGCACAACTTTTAACAAGTCCTTTATGGCTGCGTGACGTTGAAGATATACCTCATTTTATACTTTTCAAGTCAAAGTAAATTGCTAAACATACTCATTAGAATAAAAATCAAAATAAGTAAATATTAGACAAACCAATGTTTTACATTCAAATAAATATTAGACAAGCTAATACCTATGTTTTGGGTTTTTCAATATAACCCCTAAAGCTTATGTCACAAGAACAAAAATATTATCTTCCCTTCCATAAAGTATTGTAATAGAAAATTTCTGTATCCACTTCCAGAAAAATACAATTCAAAAGCATTTGCGAAATGAATAAAATTTTCTTGGTACTTTTCTGCTTGCTCTTTAAAAAAGTAAGAGCATCATACAGCAAGGAGATTACTACAACAGTTGATGCCGGCAGAAAAGATTGTTTCTACCATCACGTAAAACTTGGACAAATTATTGATATTGATTACCAAGTAATTGATGGAGGTCACGGGGATCTTGATGTGAGTTTTGAACTATTTGACCCGATGAAAAAAATGGTCTACGCGGACTACAAGAAACCTGATAACATTCACAGACACGAAGCAAAGATTTCTGGAGACTATAGTTTCTGTTTCGATAATACTTTCAGTACATTCAACAAAAAAACTATATTCTTTGAGTTGATAGTGGAAAAAGATGATGACGAAGAAGATAAATGGAAGAATGTGTTTGAAGGGCTACGTCCGGAGGAAGTTTACGATATGAAAGTACAAGAAATTCAGGAGTCTATTGTGCGTATAAAAACACATCTCACAAGAGCTCGTCAATTGCAGGATGTTCTTCGGTCATACGAGGCACGAGACCGTAATGTAGCTGAAGAAAATTACTTAAAAGTTAATGCCTGGTCATTTTTTCAAATAATCACCATGTTTGTCGTAGGAACACTACAAGTCATCATGGTAAAAAGTCTTTTCGACACAAAGTCAAACGTTCACAGGATCTGGAAAAAAACTCTTTTAGTGCATTGACTCAATTATTACGATTAGCGTGAATATAGTTGCACGTCACCCAAAGAACATCGTGTTCTTAAAAGCCATAAGAAAGCGAAACACAACAATCATATAAATTAATAAAATAATTCTTTAATCTGTTTAATCTTTTTTTTCTTCTCTTTTATAAACAAGTATAATTCATGAAAGGCTGATAATATGTATTTTCCTGTATCTCACACAAAGAATATCACAGAAGTTTCTTTTGGTAGTTGTATAAATTTTTCTTCGCCAAGGAGAGCAACGTGAAAGAAAAGACTGCGTGGGCACAAGCACATGGGCAGCTGTAGTCTCCTGCCCGTCAATTTGCCCCTCATCCATGGCATTCTTAGCATCAGCGAGGCTGTTGTATTCCACAGAGCAGAATCTCCGGCTGATGCTCTTAGTTCTCTTAAGGGGGAATTCAATATTCTTTATTTCCCTGTACAAACATTGAAGATCTCCACGACGGTCTTTGATTAGATTGCGCATGACTCGTCCAATGTGAATGAGCGTCGTTCGTGGATTTCAAAGCTTACTGCGAGGCGATCCCGAGCGTGATCAATTGCGTGCATCACGTGATGACTTATCCGGTGACTTCCTGTATGCCCTATCATCCTTATCAGCACTACGACCACGTGATCGTTCACGCTTCCTTGAACGCATTCCATCCTTACCATCTTTTCCCGCCCTAATAAGACTCTTCTTGTAGCTTCTAATGATATTTTTGGGCTTCGCTCAGCTCTGTTGCTGGAGCCCGATAAGGAGTCACTCGCTGAGCTCATTCACACGTTTCATCACGTGCCAATCCGACTGTGTCACACGAATTTTTGTAAATTCCTTTGCTGGTTGTTTAAAATACAGAGTATACAGTAGATAGAAAGCTCCTAGGCGCTCCTTGAAATGTTCTGCTCTTAAAAAAGCAGTTTTGCAATTGGAAGAATCCGTAAATTCCACAATGTCTAGAATCAGAGAAAATCCACTGAAAAGAAAACAAGAAAATGTATATAAGCCCAGATGGAAATGAGTCTTGAAAGGAAGGAGACACGAGTAAGAACTTACTGAAAAACAAAATAAAACTTGTGATTCATCCACTCGGAACAGAATGCCTGAAAACTTGTATTATCAGCAGCTACAAAAGCTCCTATTAGAGCTTTGCACTCAGTTTCAAATGCACTTTCTTCCATTTAGCATTTATTATCAAAAACCAAGTCAAAATAACATAAAGCTAATAGACTAAACAAAAATACACTTTGTTGTTTGTATACCTACTATTATTCTTCTTCTTTTTATTTTGTTGGGCCAAACGTCATTCCAAGACCCAGTCAATTTTGTATTACTTCCTCTTTCGACCCTGATATTTAAAAATAAGAAAAAGAAGAAGTTATATATTAGGGGAGAACAGCCTAATTCGGACTGCTCACAAAATATGGTATAAAATATAAATAAATATTTTTTATATTTAGTACCAGGATTGATTATTTAAGTCTGTGGCACGCATGTCATAATGTCATAAATGTCTACTTAATTCCTTAATTATTTTCGTTATTGTCTATATTTAAAGTCTTATCTACATTAAGCACTGGCGGTACAAAAAAAAGAGGTCTGAATTGGACCATCCTCCCCTATTACAAAACTTCTTCTTTTTATTATTTTCAACTTATTAGGGACAAATTCACCGAAAAATATGATTAAACTATTGGCGCTAGTAGCTGTTCATCCGCCGTGGCAGTTTGTTTGCTTTTCCGCGGAAAGAGAAATTCATTTTTCTTAGTTCCTTATAGCTAATCACATCTTATATTTATATATTTATTACCCCATTAATTTCCATTAAACGCTTTTCCGGTGAAATTCAGTGAGAAAATTATTTTTGCAATAATTTTTGCTCATTGTGAAATTCCCATAACATCACTTTCTATTATTTTCTCATCCACAGATCTTCCAGGAGACAGTTGAAACGCCTTCTATGCCGGAGACGCAGGAAGAGAAGAAGCCAAAATCGACCACTGATGCCAGTTGTGAAGGAAGCAACAACGGTGAAGGTGCAAACAGGTCTTTCATTGTGTTATCACGAGAATAGCAAGGACAATTGAAGAGAACCTCCAGGAAGAAAATTTTCTATACCATTCGACGTGACCTTGCGGAACAGAACTTCGACATGACAAAGTTGCACGACAGCTAGAGGAAGGAGCAACGCGATGGTATTAAAGATGCCATTGCAGGGCAGCGGAAACTCAAGGAAGATGATGAGAATGAGTTAACGAATCTCCTTGATTGTCATTTCTGATCCGGAGAAGTAACCAATTAAGTCAGTGTCCCGGAAGACAAACGAGAGACGCTTCCAAAGCAGATAAACTTTGAGGATTTCACGTAAGTTTCTGTGAAAAAATTTTTTTTTTGAGAAATTTATTTTTTTTTAGAACTTTTGAATAGGTATCTTCAAAGTGAAAGAAAAGAATTCTTGAGTTAATTTGTTGAGAAAAAAATTCTAAAGAATTCTTGAATAGAGAGTGAGAGAAGTTTGTTACTAAATATTTAGAACTTTAGACTTTTCATTGAATTATTATTATTCAAATAATTAATTTTGTAATTTCAAATTTTGATTTTTTTTTCTATTTTAGGGTGATGCGTAATGCCGTACGTGAATCTCAATCCGACAGTAAGGTGAAAAGGGAAGGTCAAGAGCAGAAGCCGGAGCAACAGAAGCAGCAAGTTGAGGAAGGTGGTGAACCCAATAAAGTGGAGAAAGCTGCTCAGGAGACAGTTGAAACGCCTTCTATGCCGGAGACGCAGGAAAAGAAGAAGCCAGAATCGACCACTGATTCCAGTTGTGAAGGAAGCAACAACGGTGAAGGTGCAAACAGGTGTCTTTCACTGTGTTATCACGAGAATGGCAAAAAGTTCTGGACAGGCAGAATTCTCTAAGGAAAGAATTCTCTCTAAAAAAAATCCATGGGGAATACATTTCAGGCCACGTCCTTGAGTATGTCGAGAAATTTTCGTAGTGTCTCAGTCTCCACTACAATGCCCTCACAAAGTGCATCGCTTGATTGTCATTTATGATCCGGAGAAGCAGCCAATTAAGTCAGTGTCCCGGAAGACAAACAAGAGACGCTTCCAGAGCAGATAAACTTTGAGGATTTCACGTAAGTTTCTGTGAAAAAATTTTTTTTTTGAGAAATTTATTTTTTTTTAGAACTTTTGAGTAGGTATCTTCAAAGTGAAAGAAAAGAATTCTTGTGTTAATTTGTTGAGAAAAAAATTCTAAAGAATTCTTGAATAGAGAGTGAGATAAGTTTGTTACTAAATATTAAGGACTTTTCATTGAATTATTATTATTCAAATAATTAATTTTGCAATGAAAAATTTTGATTTTATTTTATCTATTTTAGGGTGATGCGTAATGCCGTACGTGAATCTCAATCCGACAGTAAGGTGAAAAGGGAAGGTCAAGGGCAGAAGCCGGAGCAACAGAAGCAGCAAGTTGAGGAAGGTGGTGAACCCAATAAGGTGGAGAAAGCTGCTCAGGAGACAGTTGAAACGCCTTCTATGCCGGAGACGCAGGAAGAGAAGAAACCAAAATCGACCACAGATGCCAGTTGTAGAAATCAACAACGGTGCACCGTGTGCGTGAATAGATGCATGAATTTTCACGCGGGTACTACCACGTGAAAGGTGAGAAAATTTCGATTATAATGCTTTTTTTATTTTTTCAAATCCTCCCACAAACACCCCCTGAAAATTCATTTTCTTTTTCATTAGCTCTTTTTTCGCCTATGAAAAAATTCTTTTGACACCTCGCTCACCTAAAGTATTGAATAAGATTAAAAAAAAATTTCACGAGTGGAAAGGGGGGAAAATGTAGATATCCAAAGTGCCTCTATTTATTTAAATATCCCCAAAATTACCCCCATAATTCCATTGCAAAGTTCTACTAAAATCATTTTGTGCAAATTCTTTTTTTTGTTTTCCTTTCCATTGCGCCACTCGCGACACTTACGTCACATTTTAGAAATTTATTCTTAAGAACTTTTGAGAACTTCAAGAAATTCAAAGTGAAAGAAAAGAACTCTTGAGTTAATTTGTTGAAAAAGAAAGATCTTTTTCTCTTTAAAGAATTCTTGAATAGAGAGTGAGAGAAGTTTGTTACTAAATATTAAGGACTTTTCATTGAATTATTATTATTCAAATAATTAATTTTGCTATGAAAAATTTTGATTTTATTTTATCTATTTTAGGGTGATGCGTAATGCCGTACGTGAATCTTAATCCGACAGTAAGGTGAAAAGGGAAGGTCAAGGGCAGAAGCCGGAGCAACAGAAGCAGCAAGTTGAGGAAGGTGGTGAACCCAATAAGGTGGAGAAAGCTGCTCAGGAGACAGTTGAAACGCCTTCTATGCCGGAGACGCAGGAAGAGAAGAAACCAAAATCGACCACAGATGCCAGTTGTAGAAATCAACAACGGTGCACCGTGTGCGTGAATAGATGCATGAATTTTCACGCGGGTACTACCACGTGAAAGGTGAGAAAATTTCGATTATAATGCTTTTTTTATTTTTTCAAATCCTCCCACAAACACCCCCTGAAAATTCATTTTCTTTTTCATTAGCTCTTTTTTCGCCTATGAAAAAATTCTTTTGACACCTCGCTCACCTAAAGTATTGAATAAGATTAAAAAAAAATTTCACGAGTGGAAAGGGGGGAAAATGTAGATATCCAAAGTGCCTCTATTTATTTAAATATCCCCAAAATTACCCCCATAATTCCATTGCAAAGTTCTACTAAAATCATTTTGTGCAAATTCTTTTTTTTGTTTTCCTTTCCATTGCGCCACTCGCGACACTTACGTCACATTTTAGAAATTTATTCTTAAGAACTTTTGAGAACTTCAAGAAATTCAAAGTGAAAGAAAAGAACTCTTGAGTTAATTTGTTGAAAAAGAAAGATCTTTTTCTCTTTAAAGAATTCTTGAATAGAGAGTGAGAGAAGTTTGTTACTAAATATTAAGGACTTTTCATTGAATTATTATTATTCAAATAATTAATTTTGCTATGAAAAATTTTGATTTTATTTTATCTATTTTAGGGTGATGCGTAATGCCGTACGTGAATCTTAATCCGACAGTAAGGTGAAAAGGGAAGGTCAAGGGCAGAAGCCGGAGCAACAGAAGCAGCAAGTTGAGGAAGGTGGTGAACCCAATAAGGTGGAGAAAGCTGCTCAGGAGACAGTTGAAACGCCTTCTATGCCGGAGACGCAGGAAGAGAAGAAACCAAAATCGACCACAGATGCCAGTTGTAGAAATCAACAACGGTGCACCGTGTGCGTGAATAGATGCATGAATTTTCACGCGGTTCTACCACGTGAAAGGTGAGAAAATTTCGATTTTAATGCTTTTTTTTATTTTTTATAAGATTGTAATGAAAAATTTGATTTCCTTCCTATTTTAGGGTGACGCATAATGCTGTACGAAAATCTCAATCCGTCAGTAAGGTGAAAAAGGAAGGTCAAGAGCAGAAACCGGAGCAACAGAAGCAGCAAGTTGAGGAAGGTGGTGAACCCAATAAGGTGGAGAAAGCTGCTCAGGAGACAGTTGAAACGCCTTCTATGCCGGAGACGCAGGAAGAGAAGAAGCCAGAATCGACCACAGATGCCAGTTGTGAAGAAAGCAACAACGGTGCACCGTGTGCGTGAATAGATGCATGAATTTTTACGTCGGTACCACCACGTGAAAGGTGAGAAAATTTTGATTTTAATGCTTTTTTTAATTTTTTCAAATCCTCCCACAAACACCCCCTGAAAATTCATTTTCTTTTCATTCACTTTTTTCGCCTATGAAAAAATTCTTTTGACACCTCGCTCACCTAAAGTATTGAATAAAATTTAAAAAAAAAAAATTCACGAGTGGAAAGGGGGAAAATGTAGATGTCCAAAGTGCCTCTATTTATTTAAATATCCCCAAAATTACGAAATTCCCCAAAATTTTGCGCCACTCGCGACACTTACGTCACCACACACCCTTGGTGTGTTTGTGTGGAAATTCAATGCTTTCTTTTCACGCACCCTGTGCGTGAATAGATGCATAAATTCTCACGTGGGTACCACCACGTGAAAGCTGAGAAAATGTAGATGTGAAAAGTGCCATTATTTTTCCAAATCCCCCCAAAATTATCCTCATAATTTCATTGCAAATTTGACCCTTTTTTTCGCGGCACTTTTTACCTCGAATGACGTCGGTATATATATATACAATAACTGGCTTCTGGTAGCAAAATGCCGAGTCCAACGCGCAATTTATATGTTTACGCGTCGTGTGCGTGCATGCCTTCATGGATTTTCACGTGGGTACCATCGTTGGAAAGCTAATAAAATTTAGATTTTTATCCTTTTTTTATTTTTTTCAAATCCCCCCACAAAAAGAAATCAAAATATTGATTTCATTGAAATATTGAAAAGAAGAAGTTATATATTAGGGAAGAACAGCCTAATTCGGACTGCTCACAAAATATGGTATAAAATATAAATATTTTTTTTTTTATTTAGTACCATGAATGTTAATTTAAGTCCTTAATTATTTTCATTATTGTCTATATATAAAGTCTTATCCACATTAAGCACTGGCCGTATAAAAATAAAATAATATGAGGTCTGAATTGGGCCATCCTCCCCTATTACAAAACTTCTTCTTTTTATTATTTTCAAATTATCAGGGCCGAATTCACCGAAAAATAAGATTGTAATGAAAAATTTGATTTCCTTCCTATTTTAGGGTGACGCATAATGCTGTACGAAAATTTCAATCCGTCAGTAAGGTGAAAAAGGAAGGTCAAGAGCAGAAGCCGGAGCAACAGAAGCAGCAAGTTGAGGAAGGTGGTGAACCCAATAAGGTGGAGAAAGCTGCTCAGGAGACAGTTGAAACGCCTTCTATGCCGGAGACGCAGGAAGAGAAGAAGCCAGAATCGACCACAGATGCCAGTTGTGAAGAAAGCAACAACGGTGCACCGTGTGCGTGAATAGATGCATGAATTTTCACGTGGGTACCACCACGTGAAAGGTGAGAAAATTTCGATTTTAATGCTTTTTTTTTATTTTTTATAAGATTGTAATGAAAAATTTGATTTCCTTCCTATTTTAGGGTGACGCATAATGCTGTACGAAAATCTCAATCCGTAAGTAAGGTGAAAAAGGAAGGTCAAGAGCAGAAGCCGGAGCAACAGAAGCAGCAAGTTGAGGAAGGTGGTGAACCCAATAAGGTGGAGAAAGCTGCTCAGGAGACAGTTGAAACGCCTTCTATGCCGGAGACGCAGGAAGAGAAGAAGCCAGAATCGACCACAGATGCCAGTTGTGAAGAAAGCAACAACGGTGCACCGTGTGCGTGAATAGATGCATGAATTTTTACGTCGGTACCACCACGTGAAAGGTGAGAAAATTTTGATTTTAATGCTTTTTTTTATTTTTTCAAATCCTCCCACAAACACCCCCTGAAAATTCATTTTCTTTTTCATTCACTTTTTTGGCCTATGAAAAAATTCTTTTGACACCTCGCTCACCTAAAGTATTGAATAAAATAAAAAAAATAAAAAAATTCACGAGTGGAAAGGAGGGAAAATGTAGATGTCCAAAGTGCCTCTATTTATTTAAATATCCCCAAAATTACGAAATTCCCCAAAATTTTGCGCCACTCGCGACACTTACGTCACCACACACCCTTGGTGTGTTTGTGTGGAAATTCAATGCTTTCTTTTCACGCACCGTGTGCGTGAATAGATGCATGAATTCTCACGTGGGTACCACCACGTGAAAGCTGAGAAAATGTAGATGTGAAAAGTGCCATTATTTTTCCAAATCCCCCCAAAATTATCCTCATAATTTCATTGCAAAGTTGACCCTTTTTTTTTTCGCGGCACTTTTACCTCGAATGACGTCGGTGTATATATATACAATAACTGGCTTCTGGTAGCAAAATGCCGAGTCCAACGCGCAATTTATATGTTTACGCGTCGTGTGCGTGCATGCCTTCATGGATTTTCACGTGGGTACCATCGTTGGAAAGCTAATAAAATTTAGATTTTTATCCTTTTTTTATTTTTTTCAAATCCCCCCACAAAAAGAAATCAAAATATTGATTTCATTGAAATATTGAAAAGAAGAAGTTATATATTAGGGAAGAACAGCCTAATTCGGACTGCTCACAAAATATGGTATAAAATATAAATATTTTTTTTTTTATTTAGTACCATGAATGTTAATTTAAGTCCTTAATTATTTTCATTATTGTCTATATATAAAGTCTTATCCACATTAAGCACTGGCCGTATAAAAATAAAATAATATGAGGTCTGAATTGGGCCATCCTCCCCTATTACAAAACTTCTTCTTTTTATTATTTTCAAATTATCAGGGCCGAATTCACCGAAAAATAAGATTGTAATGAAAAATTTGATTTCCTTCCTATTTTAGGGTGACGCATAATGCTGTACGAAAATTTCAATCCGTCAGTAAGGTGAAAAAGGAAGGTCAAGAGCAGAAGCCGGAGCAACAGAAGCAGCAAGTTGAGGAAGGTGGTGAACCCAATAAGGTGGAGAAAGCTGCTCAGGAGACAGTTGAAACGCCTTCTATGCCGGAGACGCAGGAAGAGAAGAAGCCAGAATCGACCACAGATGCCAGTTGTGAAGAAAGCAACAACGGTGCACCGTGTGCGTGAATAGATGCATGAATTTTCACGTGGGTACCACCACGTGAAAGGTGAGAAAATTTCGATTTTAATGCTTTTTTTTTATTTTTTATAAGATTGTAATGAAAAATTTGATTTCCTTCCTATTTTAGGGTGACGCATAATGCTGTACGAAAATTTCAATCCGTCAGTAAGGTGAAAAAGGAAGGTCAAGAGCAGAAGCCGGAGCAACAGAAGCAGCAAGTTGAGGAAGGTGGTGAACCCAATAAGGTGGAGAAAGCTGCTCAGGAGACAGTTGAAACGCCTTCTATGCCGGAGACGCAGGAAGAGAAGAAGCCAGAATCGACCACAGATGCCAGTTGTGAAGAAAGCAACAACGGTGCACCGTGTGCGTGAATAGATGCATGAATTTTCACGTGGGTACCACCACGTGAAAGGTGAGAAAATTTCGATTTTAATGCTTTTTTTTATTTTTTATAAGATTGTAATGAAAAATTTGATTTCCTTCCTATTTTAGGGTGACGCATAATGCTGTACGAAAATCTCAATCCGTAAGTAAGGTGAAAAAGGAAGGTCAAGAGCAGAAGCCGGAGCAACAGAAGCAGCAAGTTGAGGAAGGTGGTGAACCCAATAAGGTGGAGAAAGCTGCTCAGGAGACAGTTGAAACGCCTTCTATGCCGGAGACGCAGGAAGAGAAGAAGCCAGAATCGACCACAGATGCCAGTTGTGAAGAAAGCAACAACGGTGCACCGTGTGCGTGAATAGATGCATGAATTTTTACGTCGGTACCACCACGTGAAAGGTGAGAAAATTTTGATTTTAATGCTTTTTTTTATTTTTTCAAATCCTCCCACAAACACCCCCTGAAAATTCATTTTCTTTTTCATTCACTTTTTTGGCCTATGAAAAAATTCTTTTGACACCTCGCTCACCTAAAGTATTGAATAAAATAAAAAAAATAAAAAAATTCACGAGTGGAAAGGAGGGAAAATGTAGATGTCCAAAGTGCCTCTATTTATTTAAATATCCCCAAAATTACGAAATTCCCCAAAATTTTGCGCCACTCGCGACACTTACGTCACCACACACCCTTGGTGTGTTTGTGTGGAAATTCAATGCTTTCTTTTCACGCACCGTGTGCGTGAATAGATGCATGAATTCTCACGTGGGTACCACCACGTGAAAGCTGAGAAAATGTAGATGTGAAAAGTGCCATTATTTTTCCAAATCCCCCCAAAATTATCCTCATAATTTCATTGCAAAGTTGACCCTTTTTTTTTTCGCGGCACTTTTACCTCGAATGACGTCGGTGTATATATATACAATAACTGGCTTCTGGTAGCAAAATGCCGAGTCCAACGCGCAATTTATATGTTTACGCGTCGTGTGCGTGCATGCCTTCATGGATTTTCACGTGGGTACCATCGTTGGAAAGCTAATAAAATTTAGATTTTTATCCTTTTTTATTTTTTTCAAATCCCCCCACAAAAAGAAATCAAAATATTGATTTCATTGAAATATTGAAAAGAAGAAGTTATATATTAGGGAAGAACAGCCTAATTCGGACTGCTCACAAAATATGGTATAAAATATAAATATATTTTTTTTTTATTTAGTACCATGAATGTTAATTTAAGTCCTTAATTATTTTCATTATTGTCTATATATAAAGTCTTATCCACATTAAGCACTGGCCGTATAAAAATAAAATAATATGAGGTCTGAATTGGGCCATCCTCCCCTATTACAAAACTTCTTCTTTTTATTATTTTCAAATTATCAGGGCCGAATTCACCGAAAAATAAGATTGTAATGAAAAATTTGATTTCCTTCCTATTTTAGGGTGACGCATAATGCTGTACGAAAATTTCAATCCGTCAGTAAGGTGAAAAAGGAAGGTCAAGAGCAGAAGCCGGAGCAACAGAAGCAGCAAGTTGAGGAAGGTGGTGAACCCAATAAGGTGGAGAAAGCTGCTCAGGAGACAGTTGAAACGCCTTCTATGCCGGAGACGCAGGAAGAGAAGAAGCCAGAATCGACCACAGATGCCAGTTGTGAAGAAAGCAACAACGGTGCACCGTGTGCGTGAATAGATGCATGAATTTTCACGTGGGTACCACCACGTGAAAGGTGAGAAAATTTCGATTTTAATGCTTTTTTTTATTTTTTATAAGATTGTAATGAAAAATTTGATTTCCTTCCTATTTTAGGGTGACGCATAATGCTGTACGAAAATTTCAATCCGTCAGTAAGGTGAAAAAGGAAGGTCAAGAGCAGAAGCCGGAGCAACAGAAGCAGCAAGTTGAGGAAGGTGGTGAACCCAATAAGGTGGAGAAAGCTGCTCAGGAGACAGTTGAAACGCCTTCTATGCCGGAGACGCAGGAAGAGAAGAAGCCAGAATCGACCACAGATGCCAGTTGTGAAGAAAGCAACAACGGTGCACCGTGTGCGTGAATAGATGCATGAATTTTCACGTGGGTACCACCACGTGAAAGGTGAGAAAATTTCGATTTTAATGCTTTTTTTTATTTTTTATAAGATTGTAATGAAAAATTTGATTTCCTTCCTATTTTAGGGTGACGCATAATGCTGTACGAAAATTTCAATCCGTCAGTAAGGTGAAAAAGGAAGGTCAAGAGCAGAAGCCGGAGCAACAGAAACAGCAAGTTGAGGAAGGTGGTGAACCCAATAAGGTGGAGAAAGCTGCTCAGGAGACAGTTGAAACGCCTTCTATGCCGGAGACGCAGGAAGAGAAGAAGCCAGAATCGACCACAGATGCCAGTTGTGAAGAAAGCAACAACGGTGCACCGTGTGCGTGAATAGATGCATGAATTTTTACGTCGGTACCACCACGTGAAAGGTGAGAAAATTTCGATTTTAATGCTTTTTTTATTTTTTATAAGATTGTAATGAAAAATTTGATTTCCTTCCTATTTTAGGGTGACGCATAATGCTGTACGAAAATTTCAATCCGTCAGTAAGGTGAAAAAGGAAGGTCAAGAGCAGAAGCCGGAGCAACAGAAGCAGCAAGTTGAGGAAGGTGGTGAACCCAATAAGGTGGAGAAAGCTGCTCAGGAGACAGTTGAAACGCCTTCTATGCCGGAGACGCAGGAAGAGAAGAAGCCAGAATCGACCACAGATGCCAGTTGTGAAGAAAGCAACAACGGTGCACCGTGTGCGTGAATAGATGCATGAATTTTCACGTGGGTACCACCACGTGAAAGGTGAGAAAATTTCGATTTTAATGCTTTTTTTTATTTTTTATAAGATTGTAATGAAAAATTTGATTTCCTTCCTATTTTAGGGTGACGCATAATGCTGTACGAAAATTTCAATCCGTCAGTAAGGTGAAAAAGGAAGGTCAAGAGCAGAAGCCGGAGCAACAGAAACAGCAAGTTGAGGAAGGTGGTGAACCCAATAAGGTGGAGAAAGCTGCTCAGGAGACAGTTGAAACGCCTTCTATGCCGGAGACGCAGGAAGAGAAGAAGCCAGAATCGACCACAGATGCCAGTTGTGAAGAAAGCAACAACGGTGCACCGTGTGCGTGAATAGATGCATGAATTTTTACGTCGGTACCACCACGTGAAAGGTGAGAAAATTTCGATTTTAATGCTTTTTTTATTTTTTATAAGATTGTAATGAAAAATTTGATTTCCTTCCTATTTTAGGGTGACGCATAATGCTGTACGAAAATTTCAATCCGTCAGTAAGGTGAAAAAGGAAGGTCAAGAGCAGAAGCCGGAGCAACAGAAGCAGCAAGTTGAGGAAGGTGGTGAACCCAATAAGGTGGAGAAAGCTGCTCAGGAGACAGTTGAAACGCCTTCTATGCCGGAGACACAGGAAGAGAAGAAGCCAGAATCGACCACAGATGCCAGTTGTGAAGAAAGCAACAACGGTGCACCGTGTGCGTGAATAGATGCATGAATTTTCACGTGGGTACCACCACGTGAAAGGTGAGAAATTTAATGCTTAATTTAATTTTAATTTAATTTAATTTAATTTAATTAATTAATTTAATTTATTTAATTTTAATGCTTTTTTTTATTTTTTATAAGATTGTAATGAAAAATTTGATTTCCTTCCTATTTTAGGGTGACGCATAATGCTGTACGAAAATTTCAATCCGTCAGTAAGGTGAAAAAGGAAGGTCAAGAGCAGAAGCCGGAGCAACAGAAGCAGCAAGTTGAGGAAGGTGGTGAACCCAATAAGGTGGAGAAAGCTGCTCAGGAGACAGTTGAAACGCCTTCTATGCCGGAGACGCAGGAAGAGAAGAAGCCAGAATCGACCACAGATGCCAGTTGTGAAGAAAGCAACAACGGTGCACCGTGTGCGTGAATAGATGCATGAATTTTCACGTGGGTACCACCACGTGAAAGGTGAGAAATTTAATGCTTAATTTAATTTTAATTTAATTTAATTAATTAATTTAATTTATTTAATTTTAATGCTTTTTTTTATTTTTTTATAAGATTGTAATGAAAAATTTGATTTCCTTCCTATTTTAGGGTGACGCATAATGCTGTACGAAAATTTCAATCCGTCAGTAAGGTGAAAAAGGAAGGTCAAGAGCAGAAGCCGGAGCAACAGAAGCAGCAAGTTGAGGAAGGTGGTGAACCCAATAAGGTGGAGAAAGCTGCTCAGGAGACAGTTGAAACGCCTTCTATGCCGGAGACGCAGGAAGAGAAGAAGCCTGAATCGACCACAGATGCCAGTTGTGAAGAAAGCAACAACGGTGCACCGTGTGCGTGAATAGATGCATGAATTTTCACGTGGGTACCACCACGTGAAAGGTGAGAAATTTAATGCTTAATTTAATTTTAATTTAATTTAATTTAATTTAATTAATTAATTTAATTTATTTAATTTTAATGCTTTTTTTTTATTTTTTATAAGATTGTAATGAAAAATTTGATTTCCTTCCTATTTTAGGGTGACGCATAATGCTGTACGAAAATTTCAATCCGTCAGTAAGGTGAAAAAGGAAGGTCAAGAGCAGAAGCCGGAGCAACAGAAGCAGCAAGTTGAGGAAGGTGGTGAACCCAATAAGGTGGAGAAAGCTGCTCAGGAGACAGTTGAAACGCCTTCTATGCCGGAGACGCAGGAAGAGAAGAAGCCAGAATCGACCACAGATGCCAGTTGTGAAGAAAGCAACAACGGTGCACCGTGTGCGTGAATAGATGCATGAATTTTCACGTGGGTACCACCACGTGAAAGGTGAGAAAATTTCGATTTTAATGCTTTTTTTTATTTTTTATAAGATTGTAATGAAAAATTTGATTTCCTTCCTATTTTAGGGTGACGCATAATGCTGTACGAAAATTTCAATCCGTCAGTAAGGTGAAAAAGGAAGGTCAAGAGCAGAAGCCGGAGCAACAGAAGCAGCAAGTTGAGGAAGGTGGTGAACCCAATAAGGTGGAGAAAGCTGCTCAGGAGACAGTTGAAACGCCTTCTATGCCGGAGACGCAGGAAGAGAAGAAGCCAGAATCGACCACAGATGCCAGTTGTGAAGAAAGCAACAACGGTGCACCGTGTGCGTGAATAGATGCATGAATTTTCACGTGGGTACCACCACGTGAAAGGTGAGAAAATTTCGATTTTAATGCTTTTTTTTATTTTTTATAAGATTGTAATGAAAAATTTGATTTCCTTCCTATTTTAGGGTGACGCATAATGCTGTACGAAAATTTCAATCCGTCAGTAAGGTGAAAAAGGAAGGTCAAGAGCAGAAGCCGGAGCAACAGAAGCAGCAAGTTGAGGAAGGTGGTGAACCCAATAAGGTGGAGAAAGCTGCTCAGGAGACAGTTGAAACGCCTTCTATGCCGGAGACGCAGGAAGAGAAGAAGCCAGAATCGACCACAGATGCCAGTTGTGAAGAAAGCAACAACGGTGCACCGTGTGCGTGAATAGATGCATGAATTTTTACGTCGGTACCACCACGTGAAAGGTGAGAAAATTTCGATTTTAATGCTTTTTTTTATTTTTTATAAGATTGTAATGAAAAATTTGATTTCCTTCCTATTTTAGGGTGACGCATAATGCTGTACGAAAATTTCAATCCGTCAGTAAGGTGAAAAAGGAAGGTCAAGAGCAGAAGCCGGAGCAACAGAAGCAGCAAGTTGAGGAAGGTGGTGAACCCAATAAGGTGGAGAAAGCTGCTCAGGAGACAGTTGAAACGCCTTCTATGCCGGAGACACAGGAAGAGAAGAAGCCAGAATCGACCACAGATGCCAGTTGTGAAGAAAGCAACAACGGTGCACCGTGTGCGTGAATAGATGCATGAATTTTCACGTGGGTACCACCACGTGAAAGGTGAGAAATTTAATGCTTAATTTAATTTTAATTTAATTTAATTTAATTTAATTAATTAATTTAATTTATTTAATTTTAATGCTTTTTTTTATTTTTTATAAGATTGTAATGAAAAATTTGATTTCCTTCCTATTTTAGGGTGACGCATAATGCTGTACGAAAATTTCAATCCGTCAGTAAGGTGAAAAAGGAAGGTCAAGAGCAGAAGCCGGAGCAACAGAAGCAGCAAGTTGAGGAAGGTGGTGAACCCAATAAGGTGGAGAAAGCTGCTCAGGAGACAGTTGAAACGCCTTCTATGCCGGAGACGCAGGAAGAGAAGAAGCCAGAATCGACCACAGATGCCAGTTGTGAAGAAAGCAACAACGGTGCACCGTGTGCGTGAATAGATGCATGAATTTTCACGTGGGTACCACCACGTGAAAGGTGAGAAATTTAATGCTTAATTTAATTTTAATTTAATTTAATTAATTAATTTAATTTATTTAATTTTAATGCTTTTTTTTATTTTTTTATAAGATTGTAATGAAAAATTTGATTTCCTTCCTATTTTAGGGTGACGCATAATGCTGTACGAAAATTTCAATCCGTCAGTAAGGTGAAAAAGGAAGGTCAAGAGCAGAAGCCGGAGCAACAGAAGCAGCAAGTTGAGGAAGGTGGTGAACCCAATAAGGTGGAGAAAGCTGCTCAGGAGACAGTTGAAACGCCTTCTATGCCGGAGACGCAGGAAGAGAAGAAGCCTGAATCGACCACAGATGCCAGTTGTGAAGAAAGCAACAACGGTGCACCGTGTGCGTGAATAGATGCATGAATTTTCACGTGGGTACCACCACGTGAAAGGTGAGAAATTTAATGCTTAATTTAATTTTAATTTAATTTAATTAATTAATTTAATTTATTTAATTTTAATGCTTTTTTTTATTTTTTTATAAGATTGTAATGAAAAATTTGATTTCCTTCCTATTTTAGGGTGACGCATAATGCTGTACGAAAATTTCAATCCGTCAGTAAGGTGAAAAAGGAAGGTCAAGAGCAGAAGCCGGAGCAACAGAAGCAGCAAGTTGAGGAAGGTGGTGAACCCAATAAGGTGGAGAAAGCTGCTCAGGAGACAGTTGAAACGCCTTCTATGCCGGAGACGCAGGAAGAGAAGAAGCCAGAATCGACCACAGATGCCAGTTGTGAAGAAAGCAACAACGGTGCACCGTGTGCGTTAATAGATGCATGAATTTTCACGTGGGTACCACCACGTGAAAGGTGAGAAAATTTCGATTTTAATGCTTTTTTTTATTTTTTATAAGATTGTAATGAAAAATTTGATTTCCTTCCTATTTTAGGGTGACGCATAATGCTGTACGAAAATTTCAATCCGTCAGTAAGGTGAAAAAGGAAGGTCAAGAGCAGAAGCCGGAGCAACAGAAGCAGCAAGTTGAGGAAGGTGGTGAACCCAATAAGGTGGAGAAAGCTGCTCAGGAGACAGTTGAAACGCCTTCTATGCCGGAGACGCAGGAAGAGAAGAAGCCAGAATCGACCACAGATGCCAGTTGTGAAGAAAGCAACAACGGTGCACCGTGTGCGTTAATAGATGCATGAATTTTCACGTGGGTACCACCACGTGAAAGGTGAGAAAATTTCGATTTTAATGCTTTTTTTTATTTTTTATAAGATTGTAATGAAAAATTTGATTTCCTTCCTATTTTAGGGTGACGCATAATGCTGTACGAAAATTTCAATCCGTCAGTAAGGTGAAAAAGGAAGGTCAAGAGCAGAAGCCGGAGCAACAGAAGCAGCAAGTTGAGGAAGGTGGTGAACCCAATAAGGTGGAGAAAGCTGCTCAGGAGACAGTTGAAACGCCTTCTATGCCGGAGACGCAGGAAGAGAAGAAGCCAGAATCGACCACAGATGCCAGTTGTGAAGAAAGCAACAACGGTGCACCGTGTGCGTTAATAGATGCATGAATTTTCACGTGGGTACCACCACGTGAAAGGTGAGAAAATTTCGATTTTAATGCTTTTTTTTATTTTTTATAAGATTGTAATGAAAAATTTGATTTCCTTCCTATTTTAGGGTGACGCATAATGCTGTACGAAAATTTCAATCCGTCAGTAAGGTGAAAAAGGAAGGTCAAGAGCAGAAGCCGGAGCAACAGAAGCAGCAAGTTGAGGAAGGTGGTGAACCCAATAAGGTGGAGAAAGCTGCTCAGGAGACAGTTGAAACGCCTTCTATGCCGGAGACGCAGGAAGAGAAGAAGCCAGAATCGACCACAGATGCCAGTTGTGAAGAAAGCAACAACGGTGCACCGTGTGCGTTAATAGATGCATGAATTTTCACGTGGGTACCACCACGTGAAAGGTGAGAAAATTTCGATTTTAATGCTTTTTTTTATTTTTTATAAGATTGTAATGAAAAATTTGATTTCCTTCCTATTTTAGGGTGACGCATAATGCTGTACGAAAATTTCAATCCGTCAGTAAGGTGAAAAAGGAAGGTCAAGAACAGAAGCCGGAGCAACAGAAGCAGCAAGTTGAGGAAGGTGGTGAACCCAATAAGGTGGAGAAGGCTGCTCAGGAGACATTTGAAACGCCTTCTATGCCGGAGACGCAGTAAGAGAAGAAGCCAGAATCGACCACAGATGCCAGTTGTGAAGAAAGCAACAACGGTGCACCGTGTGCGTGAATAGATGCATGAATTTTCACGTGGGTACCACCACGTGAAAGGTGAGAAATTTAATGCTTAATTTAATTTTAATTTAATTTAATTTAATTTAATTAATTAATTTAATTTATTTAATTTTAATGCTTTTTTTTATTTTATATAAGATTGTAATGAAAAATTTGATTTCCTTCCTATTTTAGGGTGACGCATAATGCTGTACGAAAATTTCAATCCGTCAGTAAGGTGAAAAAGGAAGGTCAAGAGCAGAAGCCGGAGCAACAGAAGCAGCAAGTTGAGGAAGGTGGTGAACCCAATAAGGTGGAGAAAGCTGCTCAGGAGACAGTTGAAACGCCTTCTATGCCGGAGACGCAGGAAGAGAAGAAGCCAGAATCGACCACAGATGCCAGTTGTGAAGAAAGCAACAACGGTGCACCGTGTGCGTGAATAGATGCATGAATTTTCACGTGGGTACCACCACGTGATAGGTGAGAAATTTAATGCTTAATTTAATTTTAATTTAATTTAATTTATTTAATTTAATTAAATAATTTAATTTATTTAATTTTAATGCTTTTTTTATTTTTTATAAGATTGTAATGAAAAATTTGATTTCCTTCCTATTTTAGGGTGACGCATAATGCTGTACGAAAATTTCAATCCGTCAGTAAGGTGAAAAAGGAAGGTCAAGAGCAGAAGCCGGAGCAACAGAAGCAGCAAGTTGAGGAAGGTGGTGAACCCAATAAGGTGGAGAAGGCTGCTCAGGAGACATTTGAAACGCCTTCTATGCCGGAGACGCAGGAAGAGAAGAAGCCAGAATCGACCACAGATGCCAGTTGTGAAGAAAGCAACAACGGTGCACCGTGTGCGTGAATAGATGCATGAATTTTCACGTGGGTACCACCACGTGAAAGGTGAGAAATTTAATGCTTAATTTAATTTTAATTTAATTTAATTTAATTTAATTAATTAATTTAATTTATTTAATTTTAATGCTTTTTTTTATTTTTTATAAGATTGTAATGAAAAACTTGATTTCCTTCCTATTTTAGGGTGACGCATAATGCTGTACGAAAATTTCAATCCGTCAGTAAGGTGAAAAAGGAAGGTCAAGAGCAGAAGCCGGAGCAACAGAAGCAGCAAGTTGAGGAAGGTGGTGAACCCAATAAGGTGGAGAAGGCTGCTCAGGAGACATTTGAAACGCCTTCTATGCCGGAGACGCAGTAAGAGAAGAAGCCAGAATCGACCACAGATGCCAGTTGTGAAGAAAGCAACAACGGTGCACCGTGTGCGTGAATAGATGCATGAATTTTCACGTGGGTACCACCACGTGAAAGGTGAGAAATTTAATGCTTAATTTAATTTTAATTTAATTTAATTTAATTTAATTAATTTAATTTATTTAATTTTAATGCTTTTTTTTATTTTATATAAGATTGTAATGAAAAATTTGATTTCCTTCCTATTTTAGGGTGACGCATAATGCTGTACGAAAATTTCAATCCGTCAGTAAGGTGAAAAAGGAAGGTCAAGAGCAGAAGCCGGAGCAACAGAAGCAGCAAGTTGAGGAAGGTGGTGAACCCAATAAGGTGGAGAAAGCTGCTCAGGAGACAGTTGAAACGCCTTCTATGCCGGAGACGCAGGAAGAGAAGAAGCCAGAATCGACCACAGATGCCAGTTGTGAAGAAAGCAACAACGGTGCACCGTGTGCGTGAATAGATGCATGAATTTTCACGTGGGTACCACCACGTGATAGGTGAGAAATTTAATGCTTAATTTAATTTTAATTTAATTTAATTTATTTAATTTAATTAAATAATTTAATTTATTTAATTTTAATGCTTTTTTTATTTTTTATAAGATTGTAATGAAAAATTTGATTTCCTTCCTATTTTAGGGTGACGCATAATGCTGTACGAAAATTTCAATCCGTCAGTAAGGTGAAAAAGGAAGGTCAAGAGCAGAAGCCGGAGCAACAGAAGCAGCAAGTTGAGGAAGGTGGTGAACCCAATAAGGTGGAGAAGGCTGCTCAGGAGACATTTGAAACGCCTTCTATGCCGGAGACGCAGGAAGAGAAGAAGCCAGAATCGACCACAGATGCCAGTTGTGAAGAAAGCAACAACGGTGCACCGTGTGCGTGAATAGATGCATGAATTTTCACGTGGGTACCACCACGTGAAAGGTGAGAAATTTAATGCTTAATTTAATTTTAATTTAATTTAATTTAATTTAATTAATTAATTTAATTTATTTAATTTTAATGCTTTTTTTATTTTTTATAAGATTGTAATGAAAAATTTGATTTCCTTCCTATTTTAGGGTGACGCATAATGCTGTACGAAAATTTCAATCCGTCAGTAAGGTGAAAAAGGAAGGTCAAGAGCAGAAGCCGGAGCAACAGAAGCAGCAAGTTGAGGAAGGTGGTGAACCCAATAAGGTGGAGAAAGCTGCTCAGGAGACAGTTGAAACGCCTTCTATGCCGGAGACGCAGGAAGAGAAGAAGCCAGAATCGACCACAGATGCCAGTTGTGAAGAAAGCAACAACGGTGCACCGTGTGCGTGAATAGATGCATGAATTTTCACGTGGGTACCACCACGTGAAAGGTGAGAAATTTAATGCTTAATTTAATTTTAATTTAATTTAATTTAATTTAATTAATTAATTTAATTTATTTAATTTTAATGCTTTTTTTTATTTTTTATAAGATTGTAATGAAAAACTTGATTTCCTTCCTATTTTAGGGTGACGCATAATGCTGTACGAAAATTTCAATCCGTCAGTAAGGTGAAAAAGGAAGGTCAAGAGCAGAAGCCGGAGCAACAGAAGCAGCAAGTTGAGGAAGGTGGTGAACCCAATAAGGTGGAGAAAGCTGCTCAGGAGACAGTTGAAACGCCTTCTATGCCGGAGACGCAGGAAGAGAAGAAGCCAGAATCGACCACAGATGCCAGTTGTGAAGAAAGCAACAACGGTGCACCGTGTGCGTGAATAGATGCATGAATTTTCACGTGGGTACCACCACGTGAAAGGTGAGAAAATTTCGATTTTAATGCTTTTTTTTATTTTTTATAAGATTGTAATGAAAAAATTGATTTTCTTCCTATTTTAGGGTGACGCATAATGCTGTACGAAAATTTCAATCCGTCAGTAAGGTGAAAAAGGAAGGTCAAGAGCAGAAGCCGGAGCAACAGAAGCAGCAAGTTGAGGAAGGTGGTGAACCCAATAAGGTGGAGAAAGCTGCTCAGGAGACAGTTGAAACGCCTTCTATGCCGGAGACACAGGAAGAGAAGAAGCCAGAATCGACCACAGATGCCAGTT
>NC_074708.1:20714133-20819617 GCF_024334085.1 Lutzomyia longipalpis
ACGTGGTGGTACCCACGTGAAAATTCATGCATCTATTCACGCACACGGTGCACCGTTGTTGCTTTCTTCACAACTGGCATCTGTGGTCGATTCTGGCTTCTTCTCTTCCTGCGTCTCCGGCATAGAAGGCGTTTCAACTGTCTCCTGAGCAGCTTTCTCCACCTTATTGGGTTCACCACCTTCCTCAACTTGCTGCTTCTGTTGCTCCGGCTTCTGCTCTTGACCTTCCTTTTTCACCTTACTGACGGATTGAAATTTTCGTACAGCATTATGCGTCACCCTAAAATAGGAAGGAAATCAAGTTTTTCATTACAATCTTATAAAAAATAAAAAAAAAAAACATTAAAATTAAATAAATTAAATTAATTAATTAAATTAAATTAAATTAAATTAAATTAAAATTAAATTAAGCATTAAATTTCTCACCTTTCACGTGGTGGTACCCACGTGAAAATTCATGCATCTATTCACGCACACGGTGCACCGTTGTTGCTTTCTTCACAACTGGCATCTGTGGTCGATTCTGGCTTCTTCTCTTCCTGCGTCTCCGGCATAGAAGGCGTTTCAACTGTCTCCTGAGCAGCTTTCTCCACCTTATTGGGTTCACCACCTTCCTCAACTTGCTGCTTCTGTTGCTCCGGCTTCTGCTCTTGACCTTCCTTTTTCACCTTACTGACGGATTGAAATTTTCGTACAGCATTATGCGTCACCCTAAAATAGGAAGGAAATCAAATTTTTCATTACAATCTTATATAAAATAAAAAAAAACATTAAAATTAAATAAATTAAATTAATTAATTAAATTAAATTAAATTAAATTAAAATTAAATTAAGCATTAAATTTCTCACCTTTCACGTGGTGGTACTCACGTGAAAATTCATGCATCTATTCACGCACACGGTGCACCGTTGTTGCTTTCTTCACAACTGGCATCTGTGGTCGATTCTGGCTTCTTCTCTTCCTGCGTCTCCGGCATAGAAGGCGTTTCAACTGTCTCCTGAGCAGCTTTCTCCACCTTATTGGGTTCACCACCTTCCTCAACTTGCTGCTTCTGTTGCTCCGGCTTCTGCTCTTGACCTTCCTTTTTCACCTTACTGACGGATTGAAATTTTCGTACAGCATTATGCGTCACCCTAAAATAGGAAGGAAATCAAATTTTTCATTACAATCTTATATAAAATAAAAAAAAACATTAAAATTAAATAAATTAAATTAATTAATTAAATTAAATTAAATTAAATTAAAATTAAATTAAGCATTAAATTTCTCACCTTTCACGTGGTGGTACCCACGTGAAAATTCATGCATCTATTCACGCACACGGTGCACCGTTGTTGCTTTCTTCACAACTGGCATCTGTGGTCGATTCTGGCTTCTTCTCTTCCTGCGTCTCCGGCATAGAAGGCGTTTCAACTGTCTCCTGAGCAGCTTTCTCCACCTTATTGGGTTCACCACCTTCCTCAACTTGCTGCTTCTGTTGCTCCGGCTTCTGCTCTTGACCTTCCTTTTTCACCTTACTGACGGATTGAAATTTTCGTACAGCATTATGCGTCACCCTAAAATAGGAAGGAAATCAAATTTTTCATTACAATCTTATATAAAATAAAAAAATGCATTAAAATTAAATAAATTAAATTAATTAATTAAATTAAATTAAATTAAATTAAAATTAAATTAAGCATTAAATTTCTCACCTTTCACGTGGTGGTACCCACGTGAAAATTCATGCATCTATTCACGCACACGGTGCACCGTTGTTGCTTTCTTCACAACTGGCATCTGTGGTCGATTCTGGCTTCTTCTCTTCCTGCGTCTCCGGCATAGAAGGCGTTTCAACTGTCTCCTGAGCAGCTTTCTCCACCTTATTGGGTTCACCACCTTCCTCAACTTGCTGCTTCTGTTGCTCCGGCTTCTGCTCTTGACCTTCCTTTTTCACCTTACTGACGGATTGAAATTTTCGTACAGCATTATGCGTCACCCTAAAATAGGAAGGAAATCAAATTTTTCATTACAATCTTATATAAAATAAAAAAAAACATTAAAATTAAATAAATTAAATTAATTAATTAAATTAAATTAAATTAAATTAAAATTAAATTAAGCATTAAATTTCTCACCTTTCACGTGGTGGTACCCACGTGAAAATTCATGCATCTATTCACGCACACGGTGCACCGTTGTTGCTTTCTTCACAACTGGCATCTGTGGTCGATTCTGGCTTCTTCTCTTCCTGCGTCTCCGGCATAGAAGGCGTTTCAACTGTCTCCTGAGCAGCTTTCTCCACCTTATTGGGTTCACCACCTTCCTCAACTTGCTGCTTCTGTTGCTCCGGCTTCTGCTCTTGACCTTCCTTTTTCACCTTACTGACGGATTGAAATTTTCGTACAGCATTATGCGTCACCCTAAAATAGGAAGGAAATCAAATTTTTCATTACAATCTTATATAAAATAAAAAAAGCATTAAAATTAAATAAATTAAATTAATTAATTAAATTAAATTAAATTAAATTAAAATTAAATTAAGCATTAAATTTCTCACCTTTCACGTGGTGGTACCGACGTGAAAATTCATGCATCTATTCACGCACACGGTGCACCGTTGTTGCTTTCTTCACAACTGGCATCTGTGGTCGATTCTGGCTTCTTCTCTTCCTGCGTCTCCGGCATAGAAGGCGTTTCAACTGTCTCCTGAGCAGCTTTCTCCACCTTATTGGGTTCACCACCTTCCTCAACTTGCTGCTTCTGTTGCTCCGGCTTCTGCTCTTGACCTTCCTTTTTCACCTTACTGACGGATTGAAATTTTCGTACAGCATTATGCGTCACCCTAAAATAGGAAGGAAATCAAATTTTTCATTACAATCTTATATAAAATAAAAAAAGCATTAAAATTAAATAAATTAAATTAATTAATTAAATTAAATTAAATTAAATTAAAATTAAATTAAGCATTAAATTTCTCACCTTTCACGTGGTGGTACTCACGTGAAAATTCATGCATCTATTCACGCACACGGTGCACCGTTGTTGCTTTCTTCACAACTGGCATCTGTGGTCGATTCTGGCTTCTTCTCTTCCTGCGTCTCCGGCATAGAAGGCGTTTCAACTGTCTCCTGAGCAGCTTTCTCCACCTTATTGGGTTCACCACCTTCCTCAACTTGCTGCTTCTGTTGCTCCGGCTTCTGCTCTTGACCTTCCTTTTTCACCTTACTGACGGATTGAAATTTTCGTACAGCATTATGCGTCACCCTAAAATAGGAAGGAAATCAAATTTTTCATTACAATCTTATATAAAATAAAAAAAAGCATTAAAATTAAATAAATTAAATTAATTAATTAAATTAAATTAAATTAAATTAAAATTAAATTAAGCATTAAATTTCTCACCTTTCACGTGGTGGTACCGACGTGAAAATTCATGCATCTATTCACGCACACGGTGCACCGTTGTTGCTTTCTTCACAACTGGCATCTGTGGTCGATTCTGGCTTCTTCTCTTCCTGCGTCTCCGGCATAGAAGGCGTTTCAACTGTCTCCTGAGCAGCTTTCTCCACCTTATTGGGTTCACCACCTTCCTCAACTTGCTGCTTCTGTTGCTCCGGCTTCTGCTCTTGACCTTCCTTTTTCACCTTACTGACGGATTGAAATTTTCGTACAGCATTATGCGTCACCCTAAAATAGGAAGGAAATCAAATTTTTCATTACAATCTTATATAAAATAAAAAAAAACATTAAAATTAAATAAATTAAATTAATTAATTAAATTAAATTAAATTAAATTAAAATTAAATTAAGCATTAAATTTCTCACCTTTCACGTGGTGGTACCCACGTGAAAATTCATGCATCTATTCACGCACACGGTGCACCGTTGTTGCTTTCTTCACAACTGGCATCTGTGGTCGATTCTGGCTTCTTCTCTTCCTGCGTCTCCGGCATAGAAGGCGTTTCAACTGTCTCCTGAGCAGCTTTCTCCACCTTATTGGGTTCACCACCTTCCTCAACTTGCTGCTTCTGTTGCTCCGGCTTCTGCTCTTGACCTTCCTTTTTCACCTTACTGACGAATTGAAATTTTCGTACAGCATTATGCGTCACCCTAAAATAGGAAGGAAATCAAATTTTTCATTACAATCTTATATAAAATAAAAAAAAACATTAAAATTAAATAAATTAAATTAATTAATTATATTAAATTAAATTTAATTAAAATTAAATTAAGCATTAAATTTCTCACCTTTCACGTGGTGGTACCGACGTGAAAATTCATGCATCTATTCACGCACACGGTGCACCGTTGTTGCTTTCTTCACAACTGGCATCTGTGGTCGATTCTGGCTTCTTCTCTTCCTGCGTCTCCGGCATAGAAGGCGTTTCAACTGTCTCCTGAGCAGCTTTCTCCACCTTATTGGGTTCACCACCTTCCTCAACTTGCTGCTTCTGTTGCTCCGGCTTCTGCTCTTGACCTTCCTTTTTCACCTTACTGACGGATTGAAATTTTCGTACAGCATTATGCGTCACCCTAAAATAGGAAGGAAATCAAATTTTTCATTACAATCTTATATAAAATAAAAAAAAGCATTAAAATTAAATAAATTAAATTAATTAATTAAATTAAATTAAATTAAATTAAAATTAAATTAAGCATTAAATTTCTCACCTTTCACGTGGTGGTACTCACGTGAAAATTCATGCATCTATTCACGCACACGGTGCACCGTTGTTGCTTTCTTCACAACTGGCATCTGTGGTCGATTCTGGCTTCTTCTCTTCCTGCGTCTCCGGCATAGAAGGCGTTTCAACTGTCTCCTGAGCAGCTTTCTCCACCTTATTGGGTTCACCACCTTCCTCAACTTGCTGCTTCTGTTGCTCCGGCTTCTGCTCTTGACCTTCCTTTTTCACCTTACTGACGGATTGAAATTTTCGTACAGCATTATGCGTCACCCTAAAATAGGAAGGAAATCAAATTTTTCATTACAATCTTATATAAAATAAAAAAAGCATTAAAATTAAATAAATTAAATTAATTAATTAAATTAAATTAAATTAAATTAAAATTAAATTAAGCATTAAATTTCTCACCTTTCACGTGGTGGTACCCACGTGAAAATTCATGCATCTATTCACGCACACGGTGCACCGTTGTTGCTTTCTTCACAACTGGCATCTGTGGTCGATTCTGGCTTCTTCTCTTCCTGCGTCTCCGGCATAGAAGGCGTTTCAACTGTCTTCTGAGCAGCTTTCTCCACCTTATTGGGTTCACCACCTTCCTCAACTTGCTGCTTTGTTGCTCCGGCTTCTGCTCTTGACCTTCCTTTTTCACCTTACTGACGGATTGAAATTTTCGTACAGCATTATGCGTCACCCTAAAATAGGAAGGAAATCAAATTTTTCATTACAATCTTATATAAAATAAAAAAAGCATTAAAATTAAATAAATTAAATTAATTAATTATATTAAATTAAATTTAATTAAAATTAAATTAAGCATTAAATTTCTCACCTTTCACGTGGTGGTACCCACGTGAAAATTCATGCATCTATTCACGCACACGGTGCACCGTTGTTGCTTTCTTCACAACTGGCATCTGTGGTCGATTCTGGCTTCTTCTCTTCCTGCGTCTCCGGCATAGAAGGCGTTTCAACTGTCTCCTGAGCAGCTTTCTCCACCTTATTGGGTTCACCACCTTCCTCAACTTGCTGCTTCTGTTGCTCCGGCTTCTGCTCTTGACCTTCCTTTTTCACCTTACTGACGGATTGAAATTTTCGTACAGCATTATGCGTCACCCTAAAATAGGAAGGAAATCAAATTTTTCATTACAATCTTATATAAAATAAAAAAAGCATTAAAATTAAATAAATTAAATTAATTAATTATATTAAATTAAATTTAATTAAAATTAAATTAAGCATTAAATTTCTCACCTTTCACGTGGTGGTACCCACGTGAAAATTCATGCATCTATTCACGCACACGGTGCACCGTTGTTGCTTTCTTCACAACTGGCATCTGTGGTCGATTCTGGCTTCTTCTCTTCCTGCGTCTCCGGCATAGAAGGCGTTTCAACTGTCTCCTGAGCAGCTTTCTCCACCTTATTGGGTTCACCACCTTCCTCAACTTGCTGCTTCTGTTGCTCCGGCTTCTGCTCTTGACCTTCCTTTTTCACCTTACTGACGGATTGAAATTTTCGTACAGCATTATGCGTCACCCTAAAATAGGAAGGAAATCAAATTTTTCATTACAATCTTATATAAAATAAAAAAAAACATTAAAATTAAATAAATTAAATTAATTAATTAAATTAAATTAAATTAAATTAAAATTAAATTAAGCATTAAATTTCTCACCTTTCACGTGGTGGTACCCACGTGAAAATTCATGCATCTATTCACGCACACGGTGCACCGTTGTTGCTTTCTTCACAACTGGCATCTGTGGTCGATTCTGGCTTCTTCTCTTCCTGCGTCTCCGGCATAGAAGGCGTTTCAACTGTCTCCTGAGCAGCTTTCTCCACCTTATTGGGTTCACCACCTTCCTCAACTTGCTGCTTTGTTGCTCCGGCTTCTGCTCTTGACCTTCCTTTTTCACCTTACTGACGGATTGAAATTTTCGTACAGCATTATGCGTCACCCTAAAATAGGAAGGAAATCAAATTTTTCATTACAATCTTATAAAAAATAAAAAAAAGCATTAAAATTAAATAAATTAAATTAATTAATTAAATTAAATTAAATTAAATTAAAATTAAATTAAGCATTAAATTTCTCACCTTTCACGTGGTGGTACCCACGTGAAAATTCATGCATCTATTCACGCACACGGTGCACCGTTGTTGCTTTCTTCACAACTGGCATCTGTGGTCGATTCTGGCTTCTTCTCTTCCTGCGTCTCCGGCATAGAAGGCGTTTCAACTGTCTCCTGAGCAGCTTTCTCCACCTTATTGGGTTCACCACCTTCCTCAACTTGCTGCTTCTGTTGCTCCGGCTTCTGCTCTTGACCTTCCTTTTTCACCTTACTGACGGATTGAAATTTTCGTACAGCATTATGCGTCACCCTAAAATAGGAAGGAAATCAAATTTTTCATTACAATCTTATATAAAATAAAAAAAGCATTAAAATTAAATAAATTAAATTAATTAATTAAATTAAATTAAATTAAATTAAAATTAAATTAAGCATTAAATTTCTCATCTTTCACGTGGTGGTACTCACGTGAAAATTCATGCATCTATTCACGCACACGGTGCACCGTTGTTGCTTTCTTCACAACTGGCATCTGTGGTCGATTCTGGCTTCTTCTCTTCCTGCGTCTCCGGCATAGAAGGCGTTTCAACTGTCTCCTGAGCAGCTTTCTCCACCTTATTGGGTTCACCACCTTCCTCAACTTGCTGCTTCTGTTGCTCCGGCTTCTGCTCTTGACCTTCCTTTTTCACCTTACTGACGGATTGAAATTTTCGTACAGCATTATGCGTCACCCTAAAATAGGAAGGAAATCAAATTTTTCATTACAATCTTATATAAAATAAAAAAAAACATTAAAATTAAATAAATTAAATTAATTAATTAAATTAAATTAAATTAAATTAAAATTAAATTAAGCATTAAATTTCTCACCTTTCACGTGGTGGTACCCACGTGAAAATTCATGCATCTATTCACGCACACGGTGCACCGTTGTTGCTTTCTTCACAACTGGCATCTGTGGTCGATTCTGGCTTCTTCTCTTCCTGCGTCTCCGGCATAGAAGGCGTTTCAACTGTCTCCTGAGCAGCTTTCTCCACCTTATTGGGTTCACCACCTTCCTCAACTTGCTGCTTCTGTTGCTCCGGCTTCTGCTCTTGACCTTCCTTTTTCACCTTACTGACGGATTGAAATTTTCGTACAGCATTATGCGTCACCCTAAAATAGGAAGGAAATCAAATTTTTCATTACAATCTTATATAAAATAAAAAAAAAACATTAAAATTAAATAAATTAAATTAATTAATTAAATTAAATTAAATTAAATTAAAATTAAATTAAGCATTAAATTTCTCACCTTTCACGTGGTGGTACCCACGTGAAAATTCATGCATCTATTCACGCACACGGTGCACCGTTGTTGCTTTCTTCACAACTGGCATCTGTGGTCGATTCTGGCTTCTTCTCTTCCTGCGTCTCCGGCATAGAAGGCGTTTCAACTGTCTCCTGAGCAGCTTTCTCCACCTTATTGGGTTCACCACCTTCCTCAACTTGCTGCTTTGTTGCTCCGGCTTCTGCTCTTGACCTTCCTTTTTCACCTTACTGACGGATTGAAATTTTCGTACAGCATTATGCGTCACCCTAAAATAGGAAGGAAATCAAATTTTTCATTACAATCTTATATAAAATAAAAAAAGCATTAAAATTAAATAAATTAAATTAATTAATTATATTAAATTAAATTTAATTAAAATTAAATTAAGCATTAAATTTCTCACCTTTCACGTGGTGGTACCCACGTGAAAATTCATGCATCTATTCACGCACACGGTGCACCGTTGTTGCTTTCTTCACAACTGGCATCTGTGGTCGATTCTGGCTTCTTCTCTTCCTGCGTCTCCGGCATAGAAGGCGTTTCAACTGTCTCCTGAGCAGCTTTCTCCACCTTATTGGGTTCACCACCTTCCTCAACTTGCTGCTTCTGTTGCTCCGGCTTCTGCTCTTGACCTTCCTTTTTCACCTTACTGACGGATTGAAATTTTCGTACAGCATTATGCGTCACCCTAAAATAGGAAGGAAATCAAATTTTTCATTACAATCTTATATAAAATTAAAAAAAACATTAAAATTAAATAAATTAAATTAATTAATTAAATTAAATTAAATTAAATTAAAATTAAATTAAGCATTAAATTTCTCACCTTTCACGTGGTGGTACCCACGTGAAAATTCATGCATCTATTCACGCACACGGTGCACCGTTGTTGCTTTCTTCACAACTGGCATCTGTGGTCGATTCTGGCTTCTTCTCTTCCTGCGTCTCCGGCATAGAAGGCGTTTCAACTGTCTCCTGAGCAGCTTTCTCCACCTTATTGGGTTCACCACCTTCCTCAACTTGCTGCTTTGTTGCTCCGGCTTCTGCTCTTGACCTTCCTTTTTCACCTTACTGACGGATTGAAATTTTCGTACAGCATTATGCGTCACCCTAAAATAGGAAGGAAATCAAATTTTTCATTACAATCTTATATAAAATAAAAAAAGCATTAAAATTAAATAAATTAAATTAATTAATTATATTAAATTAAATTTAATTAAAATTAAATTAAGCATTAAATTTCTCACCTTTCACGTGGTGGTACCGACGTGAAAATTCATGCATCTATTCACGCACACGGTGCACCGTTGTTGCTTTCTTCACAACTGGCATCTGTGGTCGATTCTGGCTTCTTCTCTTCCTGCGTCTCCGGCATAGAAGGCGTTTCAACTGTCTCCTGAGCAGCTTTCTCCACCTTATTGGGTTCACCACCTTCCTCAACTTGCTGCTTCTGTTGCTCCGGCTTCTGCTCTTGACCTTCCTTTTTCACCTTACTGACGGATTGAAATTTTCGTACAGCATTATGCGTCACCCTAAAATAGGAAGGAAATCAAATTTTTCATTACAATCTTATATAAAATAAAAAAAGCATTAAAATTAAATAAATTAAATTAATTAATTATATTAAATTAAATTTAATTAAAATTAAATTAAGCATTAAATTTCTCACCTTTCACGTGGTGGTACCGACGTGAAAATTCATGCATCTATTCACGCACACGGTGCACCGTTGTTGCTTTCTTCACAACTGGCATCTGTGGTCGATTCTGGCTTCTTCTCTTCCTGCGTCTCCGGCATAGAAGGCGTTTCAACTGTCTCCTGAGCAGCTTTCTCCACCTTATTGGGTTCACCACCTTCCTCAACTTGCTGCTTCTGTTGCTCCGGCTTCTGCTCTTGACCTTCCTTTTTCACCTTACTGACGGATTGAAATTTTCGTACAGCATTATGCGTCACCCTAAAATAGGAAGGAAATCAAATTTTTCATTACAATCTTATAAAAAATAAAAAAAAGCATTAAAATTAAATAAATTAAATTAATTAATTAAATTAAATTAAATTAAATTAAAATTAAATTAAGCATTAAATTTCTCACCTTTCACGTGGTGGTACCCACGTGAAAATTCATGCATCTATTCACGCACACGGTGCACCGTTGTTGCTTTCTTCACAACTGGCATCTGTGGTCGATTCTGGCTTCTTCTCTTCCTGCGTCTCCGGCATAGAAGGCGTTTCAACTGTCTCCTGAGCAGCTTTCTCCACCTTATTGGGTTCACCACCTTCCTCAACTTGCTGCTTCTGTTGCTCCGGCTTCTGCTCTTGACCTTCCTTTTTCACCTTACTGACGGATTGAAATTTTCGTACAGCATTATGCGTCACCCTAAAATAGGAAGGAAATCAAATTTTTCATTACAATCATATAAAAAATTTAAAAAAGCATTAAAATTAAATAAATTAAATTAATTAATTAAATTAAATTAAGTTAAATTAAAATTAAATTAAGCATTAAATTTCTCACCTTTCACGTGGTGGTACCGACGTAAAAATTCATGCATCTATTCACGCACACGGTGCACCGTTGTTGCTTTCTTCACAACTGGCATCTGTGGTCGATTCTGGCTTCTTCTCTTCCTGCGTCTCCGGCATAGAAGGCGTTTCAACTGTCTCTTGAGCAGCTTTCTCCACCTTATTGGGTTCACCACCTTCCTCAACTTGCTGCTTCTGTTGCTCCGGCTTCTGCTCTTGACCTTCCTTTTTCACCTTACTGACGGATTGAAATTTTCGTACAGCATTATGCGTCACCCTAAAATAGGAATGAAATCAAATTTTTCATTACAATCTTATAAAAAATAAAAAAAAAGCATTAAAATTAAATAAATTAAATTAATTAATTAAATTAAATTAAGTTAAATTAAAATTAAATTAAGCATTAAATTTCTCACCTTTCACGTGGTGGTACCGACGTAAAAATTCATGCATCTATTCACGCACACGGTGCACCGTTGTTGCTTTCTTCACAACTGGCATCTGTGGTCGATTCTGGCTTCTTCTCTTCCTGCGTCTCCGGCATAGAAGGCGTTTCAACTGTCTCTTGAGCAGCTTTCTCCACCTTATTGGGTTCACCACCTTCCTCAACTTGCTGCTTCTGTTGCTCCGGCTTCTGCTCTTGACCTTCCTTTTTCACCTTACTGACGGATTGAAATTTTCGTACAGCATTATGCGTCACCCTAAAATAGGAATGAAATCAAATTTTTCATTACAATCTTATAAAAAATTTAAAAAAGCATTAAAATTAAATAAATTAAATTAATTAATTAAATTAAATTAAGTTAAATTAAAATTAAATTAAGCATTAAATTTCTCACCTTTCACGTGGTGGTACCGACGTAAAAATTCATGCATCTATTCACGCACACGGTGCATCGTTGTTGCTTTCTTCACAACTGGCATCTGTGGTCGATTCTGGCTTCTTCTCTTCCTGCGTCTCCGGCATAGAAGGCGTTTCAACTGTCTCCTGAGCAGCTTTCTCCACCTTATTGGGTTCACCACCTTCCTCAACTTGCTGCTTCTGTTGCTCCGGCTTCTGCTCTTGACCTTCCTTTTTCACCTTACTGACGGATTGAGATTTTCGTACAGCATTATGCGTCACCCTAAAATAGGAATGAAATCAAATTTTTCATTACAATCTTATAAAAAATTTAAAAAAGCATTAAAATTAAATAAATTAAATTAATTAATTAAATTAAATTAAGTTAAATTAAAATTAAATTAAGCATTAAATTTCTCACCTTTCACGTGGTGGTACCGACGTAAAAATTCATGCATCTATTCACGCACACGGTGCATCGTTGTTGCTTTCTTCACAACTGGCATCTGTGGTCGATTCTGGCTTCTTCTCTTCCTGCGTCTCCGGCATAGAAGGCGTTTCAACTGTCTCCTGGGCAGCTTTCTTTACCTTATTGGGTTCACCACCTTCCTCAACTTGCTGCTTCTGTTGCTCCGGCTTCTGCTCTTGACCTTCCTTTTTCACCTTACTGACGGATTGAGATTTTCGTACAGCATTATGCGTCACCCTAAAATAGGAAGGAAATCAAATTTTTCATTACAATCTTATTTTTCGGTGAATTCGGCCCTGATAATTTGAAAATAATAAAAAGAAGAAGTTTTGTAATAGGGGAGGATGGCCCAATTCAGACCTCATATTATTTTATTTTTATACGGCCAGTGCTTAATGTGGATAAGACTTTATATATAGACAATAATGAAAATAATTAAGGACTTAAATTAACATTCATGGTACTAAATTAAAAAAAATATATTTATATTTTATACCATATTTTGTGAGCAGTCCGAATTAGGCTGTTCTTCCCTAATATATAACTTCTTCTTTTCAATATTTCAATGAAATCAATATTTTGATTTCTTTTTGTGGGGGGATTTGAAAAAAATAAAAAAAAAGGATAAAAATCTAAATTTTATTAGCTTTCCAACGATGGTACCCACGTGAAAATCCATGAAGGCATGCACGCACACGACGCGTAAACATATAAATTGCGCGTTGGACTCGGCATTTTGCTACCAGAAGCCAGTTATTGTATATATATACACCGACGTCATTCGAGGTAAAAAGTGCCGCGAAAAAAAGGGTCAACTTTGCAATGAAATTATGAGGATAATTTTGGGGGGATTTGGAAAATTAATGGCACTTTTCACATCTACATTTTCTCAGCTTTCACGTGGTGGTACCCACGTGAGAATTCATGCATCTATTCACGCACACGGTGCGTGAAAAGAAAGCATTGAATTTCCACACAAACACACCAAGGGTGTGTGGTGACGTAAGTGTCGCGAGTGGCGCAAAATTTTGGGGAATTTCGTAATTTTGAGGATATTTAAATAAATAGAGGCACTTTGGACATCTACATTTTCCCCCCTTTCCACTCGTGAATTTTTTTTTTTTTAAATTTTATTCAATACTTTAGGTGAGCGAGGTGTCAAAAGAATTTTTTCATAGGCGAAAAAAGTGAATGAAAAAGAAAATGAATTTTCAGGGGGTGTTTGTGGGAGGATTTGAAAAAATTAAAAAAAGCATTAAAATCAAAATTTTCTCACCTTTCACGTGGTGGTACCGACGTAAAAATTCATGCATCTATTCACGCACACGGTGCACCGTTGTTGCTTTCTTCACAACTGGCATCTGTGGTCGATTCTGGCTTCTTCTCTTCCTGCGTCTCCGGCATAGAAGGCGTTTCAACTGTCTCCTGAGCAGCTTTCTCCACCTTATTGGGTTCACCACCTTCCTCAACTTGCTGCTTCTGTTGCTCCGGCTTCTGCTCTTGACCTTCCTTTTTCACCTTACTGACGGATTGAAATTTTCGTACAGCATTATGCGTCACCCTAAAATAGGAAGGAAATCAAATTTTTCATTACAATCTTATATAACATAAAAAAAAGCATTAAAATCGAAATTTTCTCACCTTTCACGTGGTGGTACCCACGTGAAAATTCATGCATCTATTCACGCACACGGTGCACCGTTGTTGCTTTCTTCACAACTGGCATCTGTGGTCGATTCTGGCTTCTTCTCTTCCTGCGTCTCCGGCATAGAAGGCGTTTCAACTGTCTCCTGAGCAGCTTTCTCCACCTTATTGGGTTCACCACCTTCCTCAACTTGCTGCTTCTGTTGCTCCGGCTTCTGCTCTTGACCTTCCTTTTTCACCTTACTGACGGATTGAAATTTTCGTACAGCATTATGCGTCACCCTAAAATAGGAAGGAAATCAAATTTTTCATTACAATCGTATTTTTCGGTGAATTCGGCCCTGATAATTTGAAAATAATAAAAAGAAGTTTTGTAATAGGGGAGGATGGCCCAATTCAGACCTCATATTATTTTATTTTTATACGGCCAGTGCTTAATGTAGATAAGACTTTATATATAGACAATAACGAAAATAATTAAGGACTTAAATTAACATTCATGGTACTAAATAAAAAAAAATATTTATATTTTACACCATATTTTGTGAGCAGTCCAAATTAGGCTGTTCTTCCCTAATATATAACTTCTTCTTTTCAATATTTCAATAAAATCAATATTTTGATTTCTTTTTGTGGGGGGATTGAAAAAAAATAAAAAAAAAAGCATTAAAATCAAAATTTTCTCACCTTTCACGTGGTGGTACCGACGTGAAAATTCATGCATCTGTTCACGCACACGGTGCGTGAAAAGAAAGCATTGAATTTCCACACAAACACACCAAGGGTGTGTGGTGACGTAAGTGTCGCGAGTGGAGCAAAATTTTGGGGAATTTCGTAATTTTGGGGATATTTAAATAAATAGAGGCACTTTGGACATCTACATTTTCCCCCCTTTCCAATCGTGAAATTTTTTTTTTAATTTTATTCAATACTTTAGGTGAGCGAGGTGTCAAAAGAATTTTTTCATAGGCGTAAAAAGAGTGAATGAAAAAGAAAATGAATTTTCAGGGGGTGTTTGTGGGAGGATTTGAAAAAATAAAAAAAAAGCATTATAATCAAAATTTTCTCACCTTTCACGTGGTGGTACCGACGTGAAAATTCATGCATCTATTCACGCACACGGTGCACCGTTGTTGCTTTCTTCACAACTGGCATCTGTGGTCGATTCTGGCTTCTTCTCTTCCTGCGTCTCCGGCATAGAAGGCGTTTCAACTGTCTCCTGAGCAGCTTTCTCCACCTTATTGGGTTCACCACCTTCCTCAACTTGCTGCTTCTGTTGCTCCGGCTTCTGCTCTTGACCTTCCTTTTTCACCTTACTGACGGATTGAAATTTTCGTACAGCATTATGCGTCACCCTAAAATAGGAAGGAAATCAAATTTTTCATTACAATCATATAAAAAATAAAACAAAGCATTAAAATAGAAATTTTCTCACCTTTCACGTGGTGGTACCCACGTGAAAATTCATGCATCTATTCACGCACACGGTGCACCGTTGTTGCTTTCTTCACAACTGGCATCTGTGGTCGATTCTGGCTTCTTCTCTTCCTGCGTCTCCGGCATAGAAGGCGTTTCAACTGTCTCCTGAGCAGCTTTCTCCACCTTATTGGGTTCACCACCTTCCTCAACTTGCTGCTTCTGTTGCTCCGGCTTCTGCTCTTGACCTTCCTTTTTCACCTTACTGACGGATTGAAATTTTCGTACAGCATTATGCGTCACCCTAAAATAGGAATGAAATCAAATTTTTCATTACAATCTTATAAAAAATTTAAAAAAGCATTAAAATTAAATAAATTAAATTAATTAATTAAATTAAATTAAGTTAAATTAAAATTAAATTAAGCATTAAATTTCTCACCTTTCACGTGGTGGTACCGACGTAAAAATTCATGCATCTATTCACGCACACGGTGCATCGTTGTTGCTTTCTTCACAACTGGCATCTGTGGTCGATTCTGGCTTCTTCTCTTCCTGCGTCTCCGGCATAGAAGGCGTTTCAACTGTCTCCTGAGCAGCTTTCTCCACCTTATTGGGTTCACCACCTTCCTCAACTTGCTGCTTCTGTTGCTCCGGCTTCTGCTCTTGACCTTCCTTTTTCACCTTACTGACGGATTGAGATTTTCGTACAGCATTATGCGTCACCCTAAAATAGGAAGGAAATCAAATTTTTCATTACAATCTTATTTTTCGGTGAATTCGGCCCTGATAATTTGAAAATAATAAAAAGAAGAAGTTTTGTAATAGGGGAGGATGGCCCAATTCAGACCTCATATTATTTTATTTTTATACGGCCAGTGCTTAATGTGGATAAGACTTTATATATAGACAATAATGAAAATAATTAAGGACTTAAATTAACATTCATGGTACTAAATTAAAAAAAATATATTTATATTTTATACCATATTTTGTGAGCAGTCCGAATTAGGCTGTTCTTCCCTAATATATAACTTCTTCTTTTCAATATTTCAATGAAATCAATATTTTGATTTCTTTTTGTGGGGGGATTTGAAAAAAATAAAAAAAAAGGATAAAAATCTAAATTTTATTAGCTTTCCAACGATGGTACCCACGTGAAAATCCATGAAGGCATGCACGCACACGACGCGTAAACATATAAATTGCGCGTTGGACTCGGCATTTTGCTACCAGAAGCCAGTTATTGTATATATATACACCGACGTCATTCGAGGTAAAAAGTGCCGCGAAAAAAAGGGTCAACTTTGCAATGAAATTATGAGGATAATTTTGGGGGGATTTGGAAAATTAATGGCACTTTTCACATCTACATTTTCTCAGCTTTCACGTGGTGGTACCCACGTGAGAATTCATGCATCTATTCACGCACACGGTGCGTGAAAAGAAAGCATTGAATTTCCACACAAACACACCAAGGGTGTGTGGTGACGTAAGTGTCGCGAGTGGCGCAAAATTTTGGGGAATTTCGTAATTTTGAGGATATTTAAATAAATAGAGGCACTTTGGACATCTACATTTTCCCCCCTTTCCACTCGTGAATTTTTTTTTTTTAAATTTTATTCAATACTTTAGGTGAGCGAGGTGTCAAAAGAATTTTTTCATAGGCGAAAAAAGTGAATGAAAAAGAAAATGAATTTTCAGGGGGTGTTTGTGGGAGGATTTGAAAAAATTAAAAAAAGCATTAAAATCAAAATTTTCTCACCTTTCACGTGGTGGTACCGACGTAAAAATTCATGCATCTATTCACGCACACGGTGCACCGTTGTTGCTTTCTTCACAACTGGCATCTGTGGTCGATTCTGGCTTCTTCTCTTCCTGCGTCTCCGGCATAGAAGGCGTTTCAACTGTCTCCTGAGCAGCTTTCTCCACCTTATTGGGTTCACCACCTTCCTCAACTTGCTGCTTCTGTTGCTCCGGCTTCTGCTCTTGACCTTCCTTTTTCACCTTACTGACGGATTGAAATTTTCGTACAGCATTATGCGTCACCCTAAAATAGGAAGGAAATCAAATTTTTCATTACAATCTTATATAAAATAAAAAAAGCATTAAAATTAAATAAATTAAATTAATTAATTATATTAAATTAAATTTAATTAAAATTAAATTAAGCATTAAATTTCTCACCTTTCACGTGGTGGTACCGACGTGAAAATTCATGCATCTATTCACGCACACGGTGCACCGTTGTTGCTTTCTTCACAACTGGCATCTGTGGTCGATTCTGGCTTCTTCTCTTCCTGCGTCTCCGGCATAGAAGGCGTTTCAACTGTCTCCTGAGCAGCTTTCTCCACCTTATTGGGTTCACCACCTTCCTCAACTTGCTGCTTCTGTTGCTCCGGCTTCTGCTCTTGACCTTCCTTTTTCACCTTACTGACGGATTGAAATTTTCGTACAGCATTATGCGTCACCCTAAAATAGGAAGGAAATCAAATTTTTCATTACAATCGTATTTTTCGGTGAATTCGGCCCTGATAATTTGAAAATAATAAAAAGAAGTTTTGTAATAGGGGAGGATGGCCCAATTCAGACCTCATATTATTTTATTTTTATACGGCCAGTGCTTAATGTAGATAAGACTTTATATATAGACAATAACGAAAATAATTAAGGACTTAAATTAACATTCATGGTACTAAATAAAAAAAAATATTTATATTTTACACCATATTTTGTGAGCAGTCCAAATTAGGCTGTTCTTCCCTAATATATAACTTCTTCTTTTCAATATTTCAATAAAATCAATATTTTGATTTCTTTTTGTGGGGGGATTGAAAAAAAATAAAAAAAAAAAAGCATTAAAATCAAAATTTTCTCACCTTTCACGTGGTGGTACCGACGTGAAAATTCATGCATCTGTTCACGCACACGGTGCGTGAAAAGAAAGCATTGAATTTCCACACAAACACACCAAGGGTGTGTGGTGACGTAAGTGTCGCGAGTGGAGCAAAATTTTGGGGAATTTCGTAATTTTGGGGATATTTAAATAAATAGAGGCACTTTGGACATCTACATTTTCCCCCCTTTCCAATCGTGAAATTTTTTTTTTTAATTTTATTCAATACTTTAGGTGAGCGAGGTGTCAAAAGAATTTTTTCATAGGCGTAAAAAGAGTGAATGAAAAAGAAAATGAATTTTCAGGGGGTGTTTGTGGGAGGATTTGAAAAAATAAAAAAAAAGCATTATAATCAAAATTTTCTCACCTTTCACGTGGTGGTACCGACGTGAAAATTCATGCATCTATTCACGCACACGGTGCACCGTTGTTGCTTTCTTCACAACTGGCATCTGTGGTCGATTCTGGCTTCTTCTCTTCCTGCGTCTCCGGCATAGAAGGCGTTTCAACTGTCTCCTGAGCAGCTTTCTCCACCTTATTGGGTTCACCACCTTCCTCAACTTGCTGCTTCTGTTGCTCCGGCTTCTGCTCTTGACCTTCCTTTTTCACCTTACTGACGGATTGAAATTTTCGTACAGCATTATGCGTCACCCTAAAATAGGAAGGAAATCAAATTTTTCATTACAATCATATAAAAAATAAAACAAAGCATTAAAATAGAAATTTTCTCACCTTTCACGTGGTGGTACCCACGTGAAAATTCATGCATCTATTCACGCACACGGTGCACCGTTGTTGCTTTCTTCACAACTGGCATCTGTGGTCGATTCTGGCTTCTTCTCTTCCTGCGTCTCCGGCATAGAAGGCGTTTCAACTGTCTCCTGAGCAGCTTTCTCCACCTTATTGGGTTCACCACCTTCCTCAACTTGCTGCTTCTGTTGCTCCGGCTTCTGCTCTTGACCTTCCTTTTTCACCTTACTGACGGATTGAAATTTTCGTACAGCATTATGCGTCACCCTAAAATAGGAATGAAATCAAATTTTTCATTACAATCTTATAAAAAATTTAAAAAAGCATTAAAATTAAATAAATTAAATTAATTAATTAAATTAAATTAAGTTAAATTAAAATTAAATTAAGCATTAAATTTCTCACCTTTCACGTGGTGGTACCGACGTAAAAATTCATGCATCTATTCACGCACACGGTGCATCGTTGTTGCTTTCTTCACAACTGGCATCTGTGGTCGATTCTGGCTTCTTCTCTTCCTGCGTCTCCGGCATAGAAGGCGTTTCAACTGTCTCCTGAGCAGCTTTCTCCACCTTATTGGGTTCACCACCTTCCTCAACTTGCTGCTTCTGTTGCTCCGGCTTCTGCTCTTGACCTTCCTTTTTCACCTTACTGACGGATTGAAATTTTCGTACAGCATTATGCGTCACCCTAAAATAGGAAGGAAATCAAATTTTTCATTACAATCTTATATAACATAAAAAAAAGCATTAAAATCGAAATTTTCTCACCTTTCACGTGGTGGTACCCACGTGAAAATTCATGCATCTATTCACGCACACGGTGCACCGTTGTTGCTTTCTTCACAACTGGCATCTGTGGTCGATTCTGGCTTCTTCTCTTCCTGCGTCTCCGGCATAGAAGGCGTTTCAACTGTCTCCTGAGCAGCTTTCTCCACCTTATTGGGTTCACCACCTTCCTCAACTTGCTGCTTCTGTTGCTCCGGCTTCTGCTCTTGACCTTCCTTTTTCACCTTACTGACGGATTGAAATTTTCGTACAGCATTATGCGTCACCCTAAAATAGGAAGGAAATCAAATTTTTCATTACAATCGTATTTTTCGGTGAATTCGGCCCTGATAATTTGAAAATAATAAAAAGAAGTTTTGTAATAGGGGAGGATGGCCCAATTCAGACCTCATATTATTTTATTTTTATACGGCCAGTGCTTAATGTAGATAAGACTTTATATATAGACAATAACGAAAATAATTAAGGACTTAAATTAACATTCATGGTACTAAATAAAAAAAAATATTTATATTTTACACCATATTTTGTGAGCAGTCCAAATTAGGCTGTTCTTCCCTAATATATAACTTCTTCTTTTCAATATTTCAATAAAATCAATATTTTGATTTCTTTTTGTGGGGGGATTGAAAAAAAATAAAAAAAAAAGCATTAAAATCAAAATTTTCTCACCTTTCACGTGGTGGTACCGACGTGAAAATTCATGCATCTGTTCACGCACACGGTGCGTGAAAAGAAAGCATTGAATTTCCACACAAACACACCAAGGGTGTGTGGTGACGTAAGTGTCGCGAGTGGAGCAAAATTTTGGGGAATTTCGTAATTTTGGGGATATTTAAATAAATAGAGGCACTTTGGACATCTACATTTTCCCCCCTTTCCAATCGTGAAATTTTTTTTTTAATTTTATTCAATACTTTAGGTGAGCGAGGTGTCAAAAGAATTTTTTCATAGGCGTAAAAAGAGTGAATGAAAAAGAAAATGAATTTTCAGGGGGTGTTTGTGGGAGGATTTGAAAAAATAAAAAAAAAGCATTATAATCAAAATTTTCTCACCTTTCACGTGGTGGTACCGACGTGAAAATTCATGCATCTATTCACGCACACGGTGCACCGTTGTTGCTTTCTTCACAACTGGCATCTGTGGTCGATTCTGGCTTCTTCTCTTCCTGCGTCTCCGGCATAGAAGGCGTTTCAACTGTCTCCTGAGCAGCTTTCTCCACCTTATTGGGTTCACCACCTTCCTCAACTTGCTGCTTTGTTGCTCCGGCTTCTGCTCTTGACCTTCCTTTTTCACCTTACTGACGGATTGAAATTTTCGTACAGCATTATGCGTCACCCTAAAATAGGAAGGAAATCAAATTTTTCATTACAATCTTATATAAAATAAAAAAAGCATTAAAATTAAATAAATTAAATTAATTAATTATATTAAATTAAATTTAATTAAAATTAAATTAAGCATTAAATTTCTCACCTTTCACGTGGTGGTACCCACGTGAAAATTCATGCATCTATTCACGCACACGGTGCACCGTTGTTGCTTTCTTCACAACTGGCATCTGTGGTCGATTCTGGCTTCTTCTCTTCCTGCGTCTCCGGCATAGAAGGCGTTTCAACTGTCTCCTGAGCAGCTTTCTCCACCTTATTGGGTTCACCACCTTCCTCAACTTGCTGCTTCTGTTGCTCCGGCTTCTGCTCTTGACCTTCCTTTTTCACCTTACTGACGGATTGAAATTTTCGTACAGCATTATGCGTCACCCTAAAATAGGAAGGAAATCAAATTTTTCATTACAATCTTATATAAAATAAAAAAAAACATTAAAATTAAATAAATTAAATTAATTAATTAAATTAAATTAAATTAAATTAAAATTAAATTAAGCATTAAATTTCTCACCTTTCACGTGGTGGTACCCACGTGAAAATTCATGCATCTATTCACGCACACGGTGCACCGTTGTTGCTTTCTTCACAACTGGCATCTGTGGTCGATTCTGGCTTCTTCTCTTCCTGCGTCTCCGGCATAGAAGGCGTTTCAACTGTCTCCTGAGCAGCTTTCTCCACCTTATTGGGTTCACCACCTTCCTCAACTTGCTGCTTTGTTGCTCCGGCTTCTGCTCTTGACCTTCCTTTTTCACCTTACTGACGGATTGAAATTTTCGTACAGCATTATGCGTCACCCTAAAATAGGAAGGAAATCAAATTTTTCATTACAATCTTATAAAAAATAAAAAAAAGCATTAAAATTAAATAAATTAAATTAATTAATTAAATTAAATTAAATTAAATTAAAATTAAATTAAGCATTAAATTTCTCACCTTTCACGTGGTGGTACCCACGTGAAAATTCATGCATCTATTCACGCACACGGTGCACCGTTGTTGCTTTCTTCACAACTGGCATCTGTGGTCGATTCTGGCTTCTTCTCTTCCTGCGTCTCCGGCATAGAAGGCGTTTCAACTGTCTCTTGAGCAGCTTTCTCCACCTTATTGGGTTCACCACCTTCCTCAACTTGCTGCTTCTGTTGCTCCGGCTTCTGCTCTTGACCTTCCTTTTTCACCTTACTGACGGATTGAAATTTTCGTACAGCATTATGCGTCACCCTAAAATAGGAAGGAAATCAAATTTTTCATTACAATCTTATATAAAATAAAAAAAGCATTAAAATTAAATAAATTAAATTAATTAATTAAATTAAATTAAATTAAATTAAAATTAAATTAAGCATTAAATTTCTCATCTTTCACGTGGTGGTACTCACGTGAAAATTCATGCATCTATTCACGCACACGGTGCACCGTTGTTGCTTTCTTCACAACTGGCATCTGTGGTCGATTCTGGCTTCTTCTCTTCCTGCGTCTCCGGCATAGAAGGCGTTTCAACTGTCTCCTGAGCAGCTTTCTCCACCTTATTGGGTTCACCACCTTCCTCAACTTGCTGCTTCTGTTGCTCCGGCTTCTGCTCTTGACCTTCCTTTTTCACCTTACTGACGGATTGAAATTTTCGTACAGCATTATGCGTCACCCTAAAATAGGAAGGAAATCAAATTTTTCATTACAATCTTATATAAAATAAAAAAAGCATTAAAATTAAATAAATTAAATTAATTAATTATATTAAATTAAATTTAATTAAAATTAAATTAAGCATTAAATTTCTCACCTTTCACGTGGTGGTACCGACGTGAAAATTCATGCATCTATTCACGCACACGGTGCACCGTTGTTGCTTTCTTCACAACTGGCATCTGTGGTCGATTCTGGCTTCTTCTCTTCCTGCGTCTCCGGCATAGAAGGCGTTTCAACTGTCTCCTGAGCAGCTTTCTCCACCTTATTGGGTTCACCACCTTCCTCAACTTGCTGCTTCTGTTGCTCCGGCTTCTGCTCTTGACCTTCCTTTTTCACCTTACTGACGGATTGAAATTTTCGTACAGCATTATGCGTCACCCTAAAATAGGAAGGAAATCAAATTTTTCATTACAATCTTATAAAAAATAAAAAAAAGCATTAAAATTAAATAAATTAAATTAATTAATTAAATTAAATTAAATTAAATTAAAATTAAATTAAGCATTAAATTTCTCACCTTTCACGTGGTGGTACCCACGTGAAAATTCATGCATCTATTCACGCACACGGTGCACCGTTGTTGCTTTCTTCACAACTGGCATCTGTGGTCGATTCTGGCTTCTTCTCTTCCTGCGTCTCCGGCATAGAAGGCGTTTCAACTGTCTCCTGAGCAGCTTTCTCCACCTTATTGGGTTCACCACCTTCCTCAACTTGCTGCTTCTGTTGCTCCGGCTTCTGCTCTTGACCTTCCTTTTTCACCTTACTGACGGATTGAAATTTTCGTACAGCATTATGCGTCACCCTAAAATAGGAATGAAATCAAATTTTTCATTACAATCTTATAAAAAATTTAAAAAAGCATTAAAATTAAATAAATTAAATTAATTAATTAAATTAAATTAAGTTAAATTAAAATTAAATTAAGCATTAAATTTCTCACCTTTCACGTGGTGGTACCGACGTAAAAATTCATGCATCTATTCACGCACACGGTGCACCGTTGTTGCTTTCTTCACAACTGGCATCTGTGGTCGATTCTGGCTTCTTCTCTTCCTGCGTCTCCGGCATAGAAGGCGTTTCAACTGTCTCTTGAGCAGCTTTCTCCACCTTATTGGGTTCACCACCTTCCTCAACTTGCTGCTTCTGTTGCTCCGGCTTCTGCTCTTGACCTTCCTTTTTCACCTTACTGACGGATTGAAATTTTCGTACAGCATTATGCGTCACCCTAAAATAGGAATGAAATCAAATTTTTCATTACAATCTTATAAAAAATTTAAAAAAGCATTAAAATTAAATAAATTAAATTAATTAATTAAATTAAATTAAGTTAAATTAAAATTAAATTAAGCATTAAATTTCTCACCTTTCACGTGGTGGTACCGACGTAAAAATTCATGCATCTATTCACGCACACGGTGCACCGTTGTTGCTTTCTTCACAACTGGCATCTGTGGTCGATTCTGGCTTCTTCTCTTCCTGCGTCTCCGGCATAGAAGGCGTTTCAACTGTCTCTTGAGCAGCTTTCTCCACCTTATTGGGTTCACCACCTTCCTCAACTTGCTGCTTCTGTTGCTCCGGCTTCTGCTCTTGACCTTCCTTTTTCACCTTACTGACGGATTGAAATTTTCGTACAGCATTATGCGTCACCCTAAAATAGGAATGAAATCAAATTTTTCATTACAATCTTATAAAAAATTTAAAAAAGCATTAAAATTAAATAAATTAAATTAATTAATTAAATTAAATTAAGTTAAATTAAAATTAAATTAAGCATTAAATTTCTCACCTTTCACGTGGTGGTACCGACGTAAAAATTCATGCATCTATTCACGCACACGGTGCATCGTTGTTGCTTTCTTCACAACTGGCATCTGTGGTCGATTCTGGCTTCTTCTCTTCCTGCGTCTCCGGCATAGAAGGCGTTTCAACTGTCTCCTGAGCAGCTTTCTCCACCTTATTGGGTTCACCACCTTCCTCAACTTGCTGCTTCTGTTGCTCCGGCTTCTGCTCTTGACCTTCCTTTTTCACCTTACTGACGGATTGAGATTTTCGTACAGCATTATGCGTCACCCTAAAATAGGAATGAAATCAAATTTTTCATTACAATCTTATAAAAAATTTAAAAAAGCATTAAAATTAAATAAATTAAATTAATTAATTAAATTAAATTAAGTTAAATTAAAATTAAATTAAGCATTAAATTTCTCACCTTTCACGTGGTGGTACCGACGTAAAAATTCATGCATCTATTCACGCACACGGTGCATCGTTGTTGCTTTCTTCACAACTGGCATCTGTGGTCGATTCTGGCTTCTTCTCTTCCTGCGTCTCCGGCATAGAAGGCGTTTCAACTGTCTCCTGAGCAGCTTTCTCCACCTTATTGGGTTCACCACCTTCCTCAACTTGCTGCTTCTGTTGCTCCGGCTTCTGCTCTTGACCTTCCTTTTTCACCTTACTGACGGATTGAGATTTTCGTACAGCATTATGCGTCACCCTAAAATAGGAAGGAAATCAAATTTTTCATTACAATCTTATTTTTCGGTGAATTCGGCCCTGATAATTTGAAAATAATAAAAAGAAGAAGTTTTGTAATAGGGGAGGATGGCCCAATTCAGACCTCATATTATTTTATTTTTATACGGCCAGTGCTTAATGTGGATAAGACTTTATATATAGACAATAATGAAAATAATTAAGGACTTAAATTAACATTCATGGTACTAAATTAAAAAAAATATATTTATATTTTATACCATATTTTGTGAGCAGTCCGAATTAGGCTGTTCTTCCCTAATATATAACTTCTTCTTTTCAATATTTCAATGAAATCAATATTTTGATTTCTTTTTGTGGGGGGATTTGAAAAAAATAAAAAAAAAGGATAAAAATCTAAATTTTATTAGCTTTCCAACGATGGTACCCACGTGAAAATCCATGAAGGCATGCACGCACACGACGCGTAAACATATAAATTGCGCGTTGGACTCGGCATTTTGCTACCAGAAGCCAGTTATTGTATATATATACACCGACGTCATTCGAGGTAAAAAGTGCCGCGAAAAAAAGGGTCAACTTTGCAATGAAATTATGAGGATAATTTTGGGGGGATTTGGAAAATTAATGGCACTTTTCACATCTACATTTTCTCAGCTTTCACGTGGTGGTACCCACGTGAGAATTCATGCATCTATTCACGCACACGGTGCGTGAAAAGAAAGCATTGAATTTCCACACAAACACACCAAGGGTGTGTGGTGACGTAAGTGTCGCGAGTGGCGCAAAATTTTGGGGAATTTCGTAATTTTGAGGATATTTAAATAAATAGAGGCACTTTGGACATCTACATTTTCCCCCCTTTCCACTCGTGAATTTTTTTTTTTTTAAATTTTATTCAATACTTTAGGTGAGCGAGGTGTCAAAAGAATTTTTTCATAGGCGAAAAAAGTGAATGAAAAAGAAAATGAATTTTCAGGGGGTGTTTGTGGGAGGATTTGAAAAAATTAAAAAAAGCATTAAAATCAAAATTTTCTCACCTTTCACGTGGTGGTACCGACGTAAAAATTCATGCATCTATTCACGCACACGGTGCACCGTTGTTGCTTTCTTCACAACTGGCATCTGTGGTCGATTCTGGCTTCTTCTCTTCCTGCGTCTCCGGCATAGAAGGCGTTTCAACTGTCTCCTGAGCAGCTTTCTCCACCTTATTGGGTTCACCACCTTCCTCAACTTGCTGCTTCTGTTGCTCCGGCTTCTGCTCTTGACCTTCCTTTTTCACCTTACTGACGGATTGAAATTTTCGTACAGCATTATGCGTCACCCTAAAATAGGAAGGAAATCAAATTTTTCATTACAATCGTATTTTTCGGTGAATTCGGCCCTGATAATTTGAAAATAATAAAAAGAAGTTTTGTAATAGGGGAGGATGGCCCAATTCAGACCTCATATTATTTTATTTTTATACGGCCAGTGCTTAATGTAGATAAGACTTTATATATAGACAATAACGAAAATAATTAAGGACTTAAATTAACATTCATGGTACTAAATAAAAAAAAATATTTATATTTTACACCATATTTTGTGAGCAGTCCAAATTAGGCTGTTCTTCCCTAATATATAACTTCTTCTTTTCAATATTTCAATAAAATCAATATTTTGATTTCTTTTTGTGGGGGGATTGAAAAAAAATAAAAAAAAAAGCATTAAAATCAAAATTTTCTCACCTTTCACGTGGTGGTACCGACGTGAAAATTCATGCATCTGTTCACGCACACGGTGCGTGAAAAGAAAGCATTGAATTTCCACACAAACACACCAAGGGTGTGTGGTGACGTAAGTGTCGCGAGTGGAGCAAAATTTTGGGGAATTTCGTAATTTTGGGGATATTTAAATAAATAGAGGCACTTTGGACATCTACATTTTCCCCCCTTTCCAATCGTGAAATTTTTTTTTTAATTTTATTCAATACTTTAGGTGAGCGAGGTGTCAAAAGAATTTTTTCATAGGCGTAAAAAGAGTGAATGAAAAAGAAAATGAATTTTCAGGGGGTGTTTGTGGGAGGATTTGAAAAAATAAAAAAAAAGCATTATAATCAAAATTTTCTCACCTTTCACGTGGTGGTACCGACGTGAAAATTCATGCATCTATTCACGCACACGGTGCACCGTTGTTGCTTTCTTCACAACTGGCATCTGTGGTCGATTCTGGCTTCTTCTCTTCCTGCGTCTCCGGCATAGAAGGCGTTTCAACTGTCTCCTGAGCAGCTTTCTCCACCTTATTGGGTTCACCACCTTCCTCAACTTGCTGCTTCTGTTGCTCCGGCTTCTGCTCTTGACCTTCCTTTTTCACCTTACTGACGGATTGAAATTTTCGTACAGCATTATGCGTCACCCTAAAATAGGAAGGAAATCAAATTTTTCATTACAATCATATAAAAAATAAAACAAAGCATTAAAATAGAAATTTTCTCACCTTTCACGTGGTGGTACCCACGTGAAAATTCATGCATCTATTCACGCACACGGTGCACCGTTGTTGCTTTCTTCACAACTGGCATCTGTGGTCGATTCTGGCTTCTTCTCTTCCTGCGTCTCCGGCATAGAAGGCGTTTCAACTGTCTCCTGAGCAGCTTTCTCCACCTTATTGGGTTCACCACCTTCCTCAACTTGCTGCTTCTGTTGCTCCGGCTTCTGCTCTTGACCTTCCTTTTTCACCTTACTGACGGATTGAAATTTTCGTACAGCATTATGCGTCACCCTAAAATAGGAATGAAATCAAATTTTTCATTACAATCTTATAAAAAATTTAAAAAAGCATTAAAATTAAATAAATTAAATTAATTAATTAAATTAAATTAAGTTAAATTAAAATTAAATTAAGCATTAAATTTCTCACCTTTCACGTGGTGGTACCGACGTAAAAATTCATGCATCTATTCACGCACACGGTGCATCGTTGTTGCTTTCTTCACAACTGGCATCTGTGGTCGATTCTGGCTTCTTCTCTTCCTGCGTCTCCGGCATAGAAGGCGTTTCAACTGTCTCCTGAGCAGCTTTCTCCACCTTATTGGGTTCACCACCTTCCTCAACTTGCTGCTTCTGTTGCTCCGGCTTCTGCTCTTGACCTTCCTTTTTCACCTTACTGACGGATTGAGATTTTCGTACAGCATTATGCGTCACCCTAAAATAGGAAGGAAATCAAATTTTTCATTACAATCTTATTTTTCGGTGAATTCGGCCCTGATAATTTGAAAATAATAAAAAGAAGAAGTTTTGTAATAGGGGAGGATGGCCCAATTCAGACCTCATATTATTTTATTTTTATACGGCCAGTGCTTAATGTGGATAATGTAACATACTTGAAACATAAATGAAATAAATCAGTTCACGTTCAACCATCGATGAGTAAACACCTCAATATTGGCGACGACGGGATTTTTTTTTCTGTACCGCGTGTGTGAAGAATGAGTGTAGAACGTGCGGAGCAAGGTGGTGCGGTGCCACGGATGGCACGCGAGGCCCCCATAGGAGGGCCTGGAGGATCGTTTTTTGGGACGATTGAGCCTTTCGTACCAGAGGAAGGGAATGATTTTGAGGACTATTTGGAGCGTATGGATCATCTGTTGGCGTTTAATGGCGTCACGGAAGATTCTAAGAAATGTTCGGCGTTCATTTTCTTTGTGGGAAATGCATGCGTGAAAAAGCTAAAAGCAGCAATTCAGCCAGATCCTGTGACCAGTTTGACGTACAAACAGATGAAAGACATCCTGAAAGAGAAGTTTATGCCGAAGAAGAGTGTCACGGCGGAGCGTTTTAAATTCTATGGGAGAAAACAGGAAGAAGGTGAATCGATCACGGACTACGTGAGTGAATTGCAACTTTTGGCAAGTTCGTGTAAGTTTGGGCAATTCTTGAAAGAAGCTTTGCGTGACAAGCTAGTTTGCGGAGTACGTTCATCAAGAATTCAAGCAAGACTGCTGGATGAGGACAAGAATTTTGATCAAACGCTCAAACTGGCTATAGCGATGGAGCTGTCGGAAGAGAACGTTAAAATGATGAAGCCTGCGAAAACAGTGGCGGCCATTAAGAAATCGAGTCAGAAGGAGAAAAACTTTGCCCCGAAAGGGAAGAATCACGGAGGCAATGGAAACTCAAAGAGAGGAAATTTCAGTGACTCAAAACTCCGGGAGCACAGACAACGAGATGAAAGTACTGACCGGAGGGGTTCAAAGAGAAGGAATCGATCCCCGATCAAGTGTTTCAGATGTGGAAACTGGGGGAATCACGTGGCTGCGGAGTGCACCGTGGGAAAAAAGTCAAAGCGAGAACAACGCGGTGAAAGGGCGAATAAACGTCACTTGCGGGCAATACAGGATTCGGATGATGAAATCTCAACGGAAAGCAGCTACGATTCCGATCGCATGGGAGAGAAAGTAAAGAATTTGAGGACGTTTTTGACGTTACGGACTGCAGTCCAATCAAAGAATTTTCCGCAAGTGTTGTACTTAAGCCGGATGCAACTCCGGTTTTCCACAAACCGTATTCAGTTCCTTATGGAATACGGAAAGAGGTAGAGCAAGAATTGAAGAGATTGGTCGACACCGGGATACTCATACCCGTACAATATGCAAAATGGGCTTCACCCATGGTGGTGGTAAAGAAGAAGAATGGAAGTCTACGTCTTTGCGTAGATTGCAAGGTCTCGGTGAATAATTTTGTGGAGTTGGCCCATTATCCATTGCCACGCATTGATGAATGTTTTTTAAGTCTGACGGGGTGTTCAGTATTCTGCGTTTTGGATCTCGCAGGGGCATATCAACAATTGTTGTTGGCACCAGAATCGCGTGAGCTTCTTACGATAAATACTCATTGGGGTTTGTTCCAATATACGCGGTTGGTGTATGGCTTGAATTCAAGCCCGGCAATATTCCAGAGTACAATGGAGCGTATCTTGGAGGGAATACCGCAGGTAACCTGTTACATCGATGACATCCTCATTGGGGGTAAGGATGTTAAAGAGTGTGAGAAACTCTTGCGCAGGGTTCTAAATCGGTTGAGGAAGTTCAACGTAAAGGCAAACAAAAGTAAATGCTCATTTTTTAAGACAGAGATTGAATATTTGGGACATAGTCTGTCAGGCAATGGAATAAAGCCTCTAAAGAGCAAACTTGAGTTCATTAAAAACGCGGATTCACCGAAGAATGTGACGGAGTTGCGGTCGTATTTGGGTTTGCTGAACTTCTATGGGCGATTTATTCGTAACCTATCCAGTCGAGTATCCGTCTTGTATTCCCTGCTCAAGAAGGGTAGTGCGTTTGTGTGGACGGATGATCATGAGAGAGTTTTTCAGGATAGCAAATCATGGCTGTGTGAGGAGACTCTACTAACACATTACAGAAGCGACTTGCCATTGGTTATTAGTGTGGACGCCTCTGGAGTTGGCGTCGGAGCAGTGCTTGCTCACGAAATAGAGGGAGAAGAGATACCAATCGAGTTTGCGTCAAGTTCGCTTTCACCAGCCGAGAAGAATTATTCCATTGTGGAAAGAGAAGCCTTGAGCTTGGTTTTTGCTATCCGAAAATTCCATAAATTTATTTATGGAAGAGAAGTCACCGTCTACACAGACCACTCGAGCCTTCGTGAGTTGTTTGGGAAGCTAAAGAGATCAAATGCAGTGGCCACGGCGCGAATTGCTCGTTGGTCACTTTTGTTGGGCATGTATGATCTAAAAATCGTACATAGAAAGGGTTCGGATAACGCAAATGCTGATTTTTTGTCTCGATTCCCACAAAAGATAGAGACAGGAGTAGTTGATGACATGGTTAATTTTTGTGATGTCGTTGGGGATTTGCCCGTGTCAGAAAAAGAGGTTCAGCAAGCATCACAGAAAGATCGCATTATACAAGAACTTATCCATTGCATCACAAATGGATTTCCGCAAAATTGCCCCGATCGAATGAGACCCTTCGCAAGAGTTAAATCATCTCTGCACGTTAAGAAGGGAATCGTGTATTACGGGAACCGTGCGTTGATTCCTGAGGCGCTAAGAGAGTCAATTCTAGAGTTGTTGCATGCGGGACACGAGGGTATAGTGCGCGTTAAAGCTTTGGCGAGAAGCTGCTGTTGGTGGCCAAAAATCGATTCCGATATAGAAAACCGAGTGCGAAGTTGCGAAGTATGCCAGGAACTTGCTCCTAGGCCGAGAAATCTAAACATTACTCCATGGGTCAAGTCAAACAAGCCTTTTGCAAGAGTTCATGTTGATTTTTTTCATTTGAACGGGAAGACCTTTTTCCTCCTAGTAGATGAGCACTCACAATTTGTTCAAGTGGAATTAATGTCCAGCACGGATGCGATGTCGGTCATTAAGGTGTTGAGAAAATGTTTCATGATTTTCGGTTTGCCAGAAAAGCTGGTAAGCGATAATGGGCCACCCTTCACATCAAAATTGTTTAAAAAGTTTTTGCAAGAGAATGGCATTGAGCAAGTTACTTCACCACCTTACCATCCACCATCCAATGGTCTTGCAGAACGTAATGTCAAAACGATCAAAATTGCCTTGAAGAAATATCTAAGAGATGAGAAAGGTAAAGGAGTATCGTTGAAAGTTAATCTCGAAAATCTCTGTTTCAGACACAACACCACGCCCACGACGGAGCATGGTCTCTCTCCTTTGCAGAGACTTCTCCAATATTCACCACGGACGCTCTTACACGTCCTAAATCCCAACACGAAGGAAGTCCCAGTGAGACACCGGAAGCTTAAGGAAGTTCCAGAAAATGCGGGGGGAAGTGAGGGGAGAAATGCGTCATCGAAGAAGCCATTTATGAAGGGTGATCAGGTGTTGTACTACACAGGAGAAGAATGGATAAAAGGATGTGTTGTAAAGAGAATTTCAAAAGTCGTGTATACGATAAATGTGGACGGTGCTACGATCAAGTGCCATCGGGATCAGTTGAAGAAATATCATCGACGCTGGATTATTCCCGATGTTCCTGATAGGAATGATGAAGTCAATGAGAATACTTCGGAACATTCCAGTGAAGACGATGTTTTCTACAGCCCAATGAAATCTACCCCTGAGGTACCTCTACCGCGACGAAGCGCAAGGCTCCGCGATAAACCAAGAATAAACTATAAAGAATGAAATATTTTGTCAAAATGAATTAAACCCTAAAAGGGGAGAAAATGTAACATACTTGAAACATAAATGAAATAAATCAGTTCACGTTCAACCATCGATGAGTAAACACCTCAGATAAGACTTTATATATAGACAATAATGAAAATAATTAAGGACTTAAATTAACATTCATGGTACTAAATTAAAAAAAATATATTTATATTTTATACCATATTTTGTGAGCAGTCCGAATTAGGCTGTTCTTCCCTAATATATAACTTCTTCTTTTCAATATTTCAATGAAATCAATATTTTGATTTCTTTTTGTGGGGGGATTTGAAAAAAATAAAAAAAAAGGATAAAAATCTAAATTTTATTAGCTTTCCAACGATGGTACCCACGTGAAAATCCATGAAGGCATGCACGCACACGACGCGTAAACATATAAATTGCGCGTTGGACTCGGCATTTTGCTACCAGAAGCCAGTTATTGTATATATATACACCGACGTCATTCGAGGTAAAAAGTGCCGCGAAAAAAAGGGTCAACTTTGCAATGAAATTATGAGGATAATTTTGGGGGGATTTGGAAAATTAATGGCACTTTTCACATCTACATTTTCTCAGCTTTCACGTGGTGGTACCCACGTGAGAATTCATGCATCTATTCACGCACACGGTGCGTGAAAAGAAAGCATTGAATTTCCACACAAACACACCAAGGGTGTGTGGTGACGTAAGTGTCGCGAGTGGCGCAAAATTTTGGGGAATTTCGTAATTTTGAGGATATTTAAATAAATAGAGGCACTTTGGACATCTACATTTTCCCCCCTTTCCACTCGTGAATTTTTTTTTTTTAAATTTTATTCAATACTTTAGGTGAGCGAGGTGTCAAAAGAATTTTTTCATAGGCGAAAAAAGTGAATGAAAAAGAAAATGAATTTTCAGGGGGTGTTTGTGGGAGGATTTGAAAAAATTAAAAAAAGCATTAAAATCAAAATTTTCTCACCTTTCACGTGGTGGTACCGACGTAAAAATTCATGCATCTATTCACGCACACGGTGCACCGTTGTTGCTTTCTTCACAACTGGCATCTGTGGTCGATTCTGGCTTCTTCTCTTCCTGCGTCTCCGGCATAGAAGGCGTTTCAACTGTCTCCTGAGCAGCTTTCTCCACCTTATTGGGTTCACCACCTTCCTCAACTTGCTGCTTCTGTTGCTCCGGCTTCTGCTCTTGACCTTCCTTTTTCACCTTACTGACGGATTGAAATTTTCGTACAGCATTATGCGTCACCCTAAAATAGGAAGGAAATCAAATTTTTCATTACAATCTTATATAAAATAAAAAAAGCATTAAAATTAAATAAATTAAATTAATTAATTATATTAAATTAAAATTAATTAAAATTAAATTAAGCATTAAATTTCTCACCTTTCACGTGGTGGTACCGACGTGAAAATTCATGCATCTATTCACGCACACGGTGCACCGTTGTTGCTTTCTTCACAACTGGCATCTGTGGTCGATTCTGGCTTCTTCTCTTCCTGCGTCTCCGGCATAGAAGGCGTTTCAACTGTCTCCTGAGCAGCTTTCTCCACCTTATTGGGTTCACCACCTTCCTCAACTTGCTGCTTCTGTTGCTCCGGCTTCTGCTCTTGACCTTCCTTTTTCACCTTACTGACGGATTGAAATTTTCGTACAGCATTATGCGTCACCCTAAAATAGGAAGGAAATCAAATTTTTCATTACAATCGTATTTTTCGGTGAATTCGGCCCTGATAATTTGAAAATAATAAAAAGAAGTTTTGTAATAGGGGAGGATGGCCCAATTCAGACCTCATATTATTTTATTTTTATACGGCCAGTGCTTAATGTAGATAAGACTTATAGATGTAGATATAGACAATAACGAAAATAATTAAGGACTTAAATTAACATTCATGGTACTAAATAAAAAAAAATATTTATATTTTACACCATATTTTGTGAGCAGTCCAAATTAGGCTGTTCTTCCCTAATATATAACTTCTTCTTTTCAATATTTCAATAAAATCAATATTTTGATTTCTTTTTGTGGGGGGATTGAAAAAAAATAAAAAAAAAAAGCATTAAAATCAAAATTTTCTCACCTTTCACGTGGTGGTACCGACGTGAAAATTCATGCATCTGTTCACGCACACGGTGCGTGAAAAGAAAGCATTGAATTTCCACACAAACACACCAAGGGTGTGTGGTGACGTAAGTGTCGCGAGTGGAGCAAAATTTTGGGGAATTTCGTAATTTTGGGGATATTTAAATAAATAGAGGCACTTTGGACATCTACATTTTCCCCCCTTTCCAATCGTGAAATTTTTTTTTTTAATTTTATTCAATACTTTAGGTGAGCGAGGTGTCAAAAGAATTTTTTCATAGGCGTAAAAAGAGTGAATGAAAAAGAAAATGAATTTTCAGGGGGTGTTTGTGGGAGGATTTGAAAAAATAAAAAAAAAGCATTATAATCAAAATTTTCTCACCTTTCACGTGGTGGTACCGACGTGAAAATTCATGCATCTATTCACGCACACGGTGCACCGTTGTTGCTTTCTTCACAACTGGCATCTGTGGTCGATTCTGGCTTCTTCTCTTCCTGCGTCTCCGGCATAGAAGGCGTTTCAACTGTCTCCTGAGCAGCTTTCTCCACCTTATTGGGTTCACCACCTTCCTCAACTTGCTGCTTCTGTTGCTCCGGCTTCTGCTCTTGACCTTCCTTTTTCACCTTACTGACGGATTGAAATTTTCGTACAGCATTATGCGTCACCCTAAAATAGGAAGGAAATCAAATTTTTCATTACAATCATATAAAAAATAAAACAAAGCATTAAAGTAGAAATTTTCTCACCTTTCACGTGGTGGTACCCACGTGAAAATTCATGCATCTATTCACGCACACGGTGCACCGTTGTTGCTTTCTTCACAACTGGCATCTGTGGTCGATTCTGGCTTCTTCTCTTCCTGCGTCTCCGGCATAGAAGGCGTTTCAACTGTCTCCTGAGCAGCTTTCTCCACCTTATTGGGTTCACCACCTTCCTCAACTTGCTGCTTCTGTTGCTCCGGCTTCTGCTCTTGACCTTCCTTTTTCACCTTACTGACGGATTGAAATTTTCGTACAGCATTATGCGTCACCCTAAAATAGGAATGAAATCAAATTTTTCATTACAATCTTATAAAAAATTTAAAAAAGCATTAAAATTAAATAAATTAAATTAATTAATTAAATTAAATTAAGTTAAATTAAAATTAAATTAAGCATTAAATTTCTCACCTTTCACGTGGTGGTACCGACGTAAAAATTCATGCATCTATTCACGCACACGGTGCACCGTTGTTGCTTTCTTCACAACTGGCATCTGTGGTCGATTCTGGCTTCTTCTCTTCCTGCGTCTCCGGCATAGAAGGCGTTTCAACTGTCTCCTGAGCAGCTTTCTCCACCTTATTGGGTTCACCACCTTCCTCAACTTGCTGCTTCTGTTGCTCCGGCTTCTGCTCTTGACCTTCCTTTTTCACCTTACTGACGGATTGAAATTTTCGTACAGCATTATGCGTCACCCTAAAATAGGAAGGAAATCAAATTTTTCATTACAATCTTATTTTTCGGTGAATTCGGCCCTGATAATTTGAAAATAATAAAAAGAAGAAGTTTTGTAATAGGGGAGGATGGCCCAATTCAGACCTCATATTATTTTATTTTTATACGGCCAGTGCTTAATGTGGATAAGACTTTATATATAGACAATAATGAAAATAATTAAGGACTTAAATTAACATTCATGGTACTAAATTAAAAAAAATATATTTATATTTTATACCATATTTTGTGAGCAGTCCGAATTAGGCTGTTCTTCCCTAATATATAACTTCTTCTTTTCAATATTTCAATGAAATCAATATTTTGATTTCTTTTTGTGGGGGGATTTGAAAAAAATAAAAAAAAGGATAAAAATCTAAATTTTATTAGCTTTCCAACGATGGTACCCACGTGAAAATCCATGAAGGCATGCACGCACACGACGCGTAAACATATAAATTGCGCGTTGGACTCGGCATTTTGCTACCAGAAGCCAGTTATTGTATATATATACACCGACGTCATTCGAGGTAAAAAGTGCCGCGAAAAAAAGGGTCAACTTTGCAATGAAATTATGAGGATAATTTTGGGGGGATTTGGAAAAATAATGGCACTTTTCACATCTACATTTTCTCAGCTTTCACGTGGTGGTACCCACGTGAGAATTCATGCATCTATTCACGCACACGGTGCGTGAAAAGAAAGCATTGAATTTCCACACAAACACACCAAGGGTGTGTGGTGACGTAAGTGTCGCGAGTGGCGCAAAATTTTGGGGAATTTCGTAATTTTGGGGATATTTAAATAAATAGAGGCACTTTGGACATCTACATTTTCCCCCCTTTCCACTCGTGAATTTTTTTTTTTAATTTTATTCAATACTTTAGGTGAGCGAGGTGTCAAAAGAATTTTTTCATAGGCGAAAAAAGTGAATGAAAAAGAAAATGAATTTTCAGGGGGTGTTTGTGGGAGGATTTGAAAAAATTAAAAAAAGCATTAAAATCAAAATTTTCTCACCTTTCACGTGGTGGTACCCACGTGAAAATTCATGCATCTATTCACGCACACGGTGCACCGTTGTTGCTTTCTTCACAACTGGCATCTGTGGTCGATTCTGGCTTCTTCTCTTCCTGCGTCTCCGGCATAGAAGGCGTTTCAACTGTCTCCTGAGCAGCTTTCTCCACCTTATTGGGTTCACCACCTTCCTCAACTTGCTGCTTCTGTTGCTCCGGCTTCTGCTCTTGACCTTCCTTTTTCACCTTACTGACGGATTGAAATTTTCGTACAGCATTATGCGTCACCCTAAAATAGGAAGGAAATCAAATTTTTCATTACAATCTTATATAAAATAAAAAAAAGCATTAAAATTAAATAAATTAAATTAATTAATTAAATTAAATTAAATTAAATTAAAATTAAATTAAGCATTAAATTTCTCACCTTTCACGTGGTGGTACCCACGTGAAAATTCATGCATCTATTCACGCACACGGTGCACCGTTATTGCTTTCTTCACAACTGGCATCTGTGGTCGATTCTGGCTTCTTCTCTTCCTGCGTCTCCGGCATAGAAGGCGTTTCAACTGTCTCCTGAGCAGCTTTCTCCACCTTATTGGGTTCACCACCTTCCTCAACTTGCTGCTTCTGTTGCTCCGGCTTCTGCTCTTGACCTTCCTTTTTCACCTTACTGACGGATTGAAATTTTCGTACAGCATTATGCGTCACCCTAAAATAGGAAGGAAATCAAATTTTTCATTACAATCGTATTTTTCGGTGAATTCGGCCCTGATAATTTGAAAATAATAAAAAGAAGAAGTTTTGTAATAGGGGAGGATGGCCCAATTCAGACCTCATATTATTTTATTTTTATACGGCCAGTGCTTAATGTGGATAAGACTTTATATATAGACAATAATGAAAATAATTAAGGACTTAAATTAACATTCATGGTACTAAATAAAAAAAAAAATATTTATATTTTACACCATATTTTGTGAGCAGTCCAAATTAGGCTGTTCTTCCCTAATATATAACTTCTTCTTTTCAATATTTCAATAAAATCAATATTTTGATTTCTTTTTGTGGGGGGATTGAAAAAAAATAAAAAAAAAAGCATTAAAATCAAAATTTTCTCACCTTTCACGTGGTGGTACCGACGTGAAAATTCATGCATCTGTTCACGCACACGGTGCGTGAAAAGAAAGCATTGAATTTCCACACAAACACACCAAGGGTGTGTGGTGACGTAAGTGTCGCGAGTGGAGCAAAATTTTGGGGAATTTCGTAATTTTGGGGATATTTAAATAAATAGAGGCACTTTGGACATCTTCATTTTCCCCCCTTTCCACTCGTGAAATTTTTTTTTTTAATTTTATTCAATACTTTAGGTGAGCGAGGTGTCAAAAGAATTTTTTCATAGGCGTAAAAAGAGTGAATGAAAAAGAAAATGAATTTTCAGGGGGGGTTTGTGGGAGGATTTGAAAAAAATAAAAAAAGCATTATAATCAAAATTTTCTCACCTTTCACGTGGTGGTACCGACGTGAAAATTCATGCATCTGTTCACGCACACGGTGCGTGAAAAGAAAGCATTGAATTTCCACACAAACACACCAAGGGTGTGTGGTGACGTAAGTGTCGCGAGTGGAGCAAAATTTTGGGGAATTTCGTAATTTTGGGGATATTTAAATAAATAGAGGCACTTTGGACATCTACATTTTCCCCCCTTTCCACTCGTGAAATTTTTAGCTGTGATTCTTTCTTCAAAGAATTAGCTGTGATTCTTTCTTCAAAGAAGCACAGCTTCTGTGTACACTCTAAAATGCAAAGTCGTCAGATCGGGCTCAAACTTGGGATGAGCACGAATTAGGGTCCCCACATTCCAAAAAACGGTGGCGCCAAAAATCTTTCCGTCCGTCCGGCCGTCCGGCCGGCCGGAACCTTTTGCTGAATTACAAGAGAACGGTAATAGATAGAGACTTGCGGTCAACGGCAAAGTTCATATATCGGGTGGAAGACATCCGATTATAAAGTTAGATCCGACCCCCCACCCCCCCGTCCACCATTTTGAATAACCCCCAAATTTTGTTTTCGCTATATCTCAGGCCCTATTATAGCTAGAGGTCTGAAATTTTGATATGTTGTAGGGGCCATCAAGACCTTTCCAACGATACTTCATTTTCGAAAATCGGTCGAGCCGTTTAGCCAATATGGCCGCCACAATTTTTCATCGAAAATCGGCCATAACTCGAGAACGGCTTGACCGATTTTGGTCAACTTGGGCTCAAATGAAAGATATTAATGAGCCCTACAATTGCTCGGAACATTGCAAGTTCAAAAAATGACCGCAAGTGGCGCTAAAATCGAAAACAAAATTTTCGATGAGTTTTCGATGAATATCTCGAGCACCGCTTTATAGAAATGCTTCAAATTTTGATATGTTATAGTTGACTATATTATCTATCTTCATGCCAAAAATGAAGAAAATCTATGTAGCCGTTCCGGAGATATCGCGTTTTAAAGTTAACATGTCATATCTTGAGTTGCATAAGACCAACGCCCCGCGAAGCGGGGCGTTTTATATATACATATATAAAAGTAAAGTAAAATATATATAAATGCATAGATATATACATTGTATATACATATAAAAATGCAAAGATAAATATTAAATAAAAATATAGCATGGATGGAACAGTATAAAGCGAAAGAACGGTAAGTAAAACTTACGGGCTGTGATTCTTTCTTTGTCAGTGAAATGTGAAGATGACTGAAAATTGAGGATGAGCAAATTTTGAGGAGAGACTTACTCGTGAGCCGAATCACAGCCAACGCCCACCACGATTATAAGGTTTTCTTCAAAATTTCTGCGCGTTGGCTGTGATTCGGCTCGCGAGTAAGTCTCTCCTCAAAATTTGCTCATCCTCAATTTTCAGTCATCTTCACATTTCACTGACAAAGAAAGAATCACAGCCCGTAAGTTTTACTTACCGTTCTTTTTTTTTTTTTAATTTTATTCAATACTTTAGGTGAGCGCGAGATGTCAAAAGAATTTTTTCATAGGCGTAAAAAGAGTGAATGAAAAAGAAAATGAATTTTCAGGGGGTGTTTGTGGGAGGATTTGAAAAAAATAAAAAAAGCATTATAATCAAAATTTTCTCACCTTTCACGTGGTGGTACCGACGTGAAAATTCATGCATCTATTCACGCACACGGTGCACCGTTGTTGCTTTCTTCACAACTGGCATCTGTGGTCGATTCTGGCTTCTTCTCTTCCTGCGTCTCCGGCATAGAAGGCGTTTCAACTGTCTCCTGAGCAGCTTTCTCCACCTTATTGGGTTCACCACCTTCCTCAACTTGCTGCTTCTGTTGCTCCGGCTTCTGCTCTTGACCTTCCTTTTTCACCTTACTGACGGATTAAGATTTTCGTACAGCATTACGCGTCACCCTAAAATAGGAAGGAAATCAAATTTTTCATTACAATCTTATAAAAAATTTAAAAAAGCATTAAAATTAAATAAATTAAATTAATTAATTAAATTAAATTAAGTTAAATTAAAATTAAATTAAGCATTAAATTTCTCACCTTTCACGTGGTGGTACCGACGTAAAAAATCATGCATCTATTCACGCACACGGTGCACCGTTGTTGCTTTCTTCACAACTGGCATCTGTGGTCGATTCAGGCTTCTTCTCTTCCTGCGTCTCCGGCATAGAAGGCGTTTCAACTGTCTCTTGAGCAGCTTTCTCCACCTTATTGGGTTCACCACCTTCCTCAACTTGCTGCTTCTGTTGCTCCGGCTTCTGCTCTTGACCTTCCTTTTTCACCTTACTGACGGATTGAAATTTTCGTACAGCATTATGCGTCACCCTAAAATAGGAAGGAAATCAAATTTTTCATTACAATCTTATAAAAAATAAAAAAAGCATTAAAATCAAAATTTTCTCACCTTTCACGTGGTGGTACCGACGTAAAAATTCATGCATCTATTCACGCACACGGTGCACCGTTGTTGCTTTCTTCACAACTGGCATCTGTGGTCGATTCTGGCTTCTTCTCTTCCTGCGTCTCCGGCATAGAAGGCGTTTCAACTGTCTCCTGAGCAGCTTTCTCCACCTTATTGGGTTCACCACCTTCCTCAACTTGCTGCTTCTGTTGCTCCGGCTTCTGCTCTTGACCTTCCTTTTTCACCTTACTGACGGATTGAGATTTTCGTACAGCATTATGCGTCACCCTAAAATAGGAAGGAAATCAAATTTTTCATTACAATCTTATTTTTCGGTGAATTCGGCCCTGATAATTTGAAAATAATAAAAAGAAGAAGTTTTGTAATAGGGGAGGATGGTCCAATTCAGACCTCATATTATTTTATTTTTATACGGCCAGTGCTTAATGTGGATAAGACTTTATATATAGACAATAATGAAAATAATTAAGGACTTAAATTAACATTCATGGTACTAAATAAAAAAAAAATATATTTATATTTTATACCATATTTTGTGAGCAGTCCGAATTAGGCTGTTCTTCCCTAATATATAACTTCTTCTTTTCAATATTTCAATGAAATCAATATTTTGATTTCTTTTTGTGGGGGGATTTGAAAAAAATAAAAAAAAGGATAAAAATCTAAATTTTATTAGCTTTCCAACGATGGTACCCACGTGAAAATCCATGAAGGCATGCACGCACACGACGCGTAAACATATAAATTGCGCGTTGGACTCGGCATTTTGCTACCAGAAGCCAGTTATTGTATATATATACACCGACGTCATTCGAGGTAAAAAGTGCCGCGAAAAAAAGGGTCAACTTTGCAATGAAATTATGAGGATAATTTTGGGGGGATTTGGAAAAATAATGGCACTTTTCACATCTACATTTTCTCAGCTTTCACGTGGTGGTACCCACGTGAGAATTCATGCATCTATTCACGCACACGGTGCGTGAAAAGAAAGCATTGAATTTCCACACAAACACACCAAGGATGTGTGGTGACGTAAGTGTCGCGAGTGGCGCAAAATTTTGGGGAATTTCGTAATTTTGGGGATATTTAAATAAATAGAGGCACTTTGGACATCTACATTTTCCCCCCTTTCCACTCGTGAATTTTTTTTTTTAATTTTATTCAATACTTTAGGTGAGCGAGGTGTCAAAAGAATTTTTTCATAGGCGAAAAAAGTGAATGAAAAAGAAAATGAATTTTCAGGGGGTGTTTGTGGGAGGATTTGAAAAAATTAAAAAAAGCATTAAAATCAAAATTTTCTCACCTTTCACGTGGTGGTACCCACGTGAAAATTCATGCATCTATTCACGCACACGGTGCACCGTTGTTGCTTTCTTCACAACTGGCATCTGTGGTCGATTCTGGCTTCTTCTCTTCCTGCGTCTCCGGCATAGAAGGCGTTTCAACTGTCTCCTGAGCAGCTTTCTCCACCTTATTGGGTTCACCACCTTCCTCAACTTGCTGCTTTGTTGCTCCGGCTTCTGCTCTTGACCTTCCTTTTTCACCTTACTGACGGATTAAGATTTTCGTACAGCATTACGCGTCACCCTAAAATAGGAAGGAAATCAAATTTTTCATTACAATCGTATTTTTCGGTGAATTCGGCCCTGATAATTTGAAAATAATAAAAAGAAGAAGTTTTGTAATAGGGGAGGATGGCCCAATTCAGACCTCATATTATTTTATTTTTATACGGCCAGTGCTTAATGTGGATAAGACTTTATATATAGACAATAATGAAAATAATTAAGGACTTAAATTAACATTCATGGTACTAAATAAAAAAAAAAAATTTATATTTTACACCATATTTTGTGAGCAGTCCAAATTAGGCTGTTCTTCCCTAATATATAACTTCTTCTTTTCAATATTTCAATAAAATCAATATTTTGATTTCTTTTTGTGGGGGGATTGAAAAAAAATAAAAAAAATAAGCATTAAAATCAAAATTTTCTCACCTTTCACGTGGTGGTACCGACGTGAAAATTCATGCATCTGTTCACGCACACGGTGCGTGAAAAGAAAGCATTGAATTTCCACACAAACACACCAAGGGTGTGTGGTGACGTAAGTGTCGCGAGTGGAGCAAAATTTTGGGGAATTTCGTAATTTTGGGGATATTTAAATAAATAGAGGCACTTTGGACATCTTCATTTTCCCCCCTTTCCACTCGTGAAATTTTTTTTTTTAATTTTATTCAATACTTTAGGTGAGCGAGGTGTCAAAAGAATATTTTCATAGGCGTAAAAAGTGAATGAAAAAGAAAATGAATTTTCAGGGGGGGTTTGTGGGAGGATTTGAAAAAATTAAAAAAAGCATTAAAATCAAAATTTTCTCACCTTTCACGTGGTGGTACCCACGTGAAAATTCATGCATCTATTCACGCACACGGTGCACCGTTGTTGCTTTCTTCACAACTGGCATCTGTGGTCGATTCTGGCTTCTTCTCTTCCTGCGTCTCCGGCATAGAAGGCGTTTCAACTGTCTCCTGAGCAGCTTTCTCCACCTTATTGGGTTCACCACCTTCCTCAACTTGCTGCTTTGTTGCTCCGGCTTCTGCTCTTGACCTTCCTTTTTCACCTTACTGACGGATTAAGATTTTCGTACAGCATTACGCGTCACCCTAAAATAGGAAGGAAATCAAATTTTTCATTACAATCGTATTTTTCGGTGAATTCGGCCCTGATAATTTGAAAATAATAAAAAGAAGTTTTGTAATAGGGGAGGATGGCCCAATTCAGACCTCATATTATTTTATTTTTATACGGCCAGTGCTTAATGTGGATAAGACTTTATATATAGACAATAACGAAAATAATTAAGGACTTAAATTAACATTCATGGTACTAAATAAAAAAAAAATATTTATATTTTACACCATATTTTGTGAGCAGTCCAAATTAGGCTTTTCTTCCCTAATATATAACTTCTTCTTTTCAATATTTCAATAAAATCAATATTTTGATTTCTTTTTGTGGGGGGATTGAAAAAAAATAAAAAAAAAAGCATTAAAATCAAAATTTTCTCACCTTTCACATGGTGGTACCGACGTGAAAATTCATGCATCTGTTCACGCACACGGTGCGTGAAAAGAAAGCATTGAATTTTCACACAAACACACCAAGGGTGTGTGGTGACGTAAGTGTCGCGAGTGGAGCAAAATTTTGGGGAATTTCGTAATTTTGGGGATATTTAAATAAATAGAGGCACTTTGGACATCTACATTTTCCCCCCTTTCCACTCGTGAAATTTTTTTTTTTTAATTTTATTCAATACTTTAGGTGAGCGCGAGGTGTCAAAAGAATTTTTTCATAGGCGTAAAAAGAGTGAATGAAAAAGAAAATGAATTTTCAGGGGGTGTTTGTGGGAGGATTTGAAAAAAATAAAAAAAGCATTATAATCAAAATTTTCTCACCTTTCACGTGGTGGTACCGACGTGAAAATTCATGCATCTATTCACGCACACGGTGCACCGTTGTTGCTTTCTTCACAACTGGCATCTGTGGTCGATTCTGGCTTCTTCTCTTCCTGCGTCTCCGGCATAGAAGGCGTTTCAACTGTCTCCTGAGCAGCTTTCTCTACCTTATTGGGTTCACCACCTTCCTCAACTTGCTGCTTCTGTTGCTCCGGCTTCTGCTCTTGACCTTCCTTTTTCACCTTACTGACGGATTGAGATTTTCGTACAGCATTACGCGTCACCCTAAAATAGGAAGGAAATCAAATTTTTTATTACAATCGTATTTTTCGGTGAATTCGGCCCTGATAATTTGAAAATAATAAAAAGAAGTTTTGTAATAGGGGAGGATGGCCCAATTCAGACCTCATATTATTTTATTTTTATACGGCCAGTGCTTAATGTGGATAAGACTTTATATATAGACAATAACGAAAATAATTAAGGACTTAAATTAACATTCATGGTACTAAATAAAAAAAAAATATTTATATTTTACACCATATTTTGTGAGCAGTCCAAATTAGGCTGTTCTTCCCTAATATATAACTTCTTCTTTTCAATATTTCAATAAAATCAATATTTTGATTTCTTTTTGTGGGGGGATTGAAAAAAAAATAAAAAAAAAGCATTAAAATCAAAATTTTCTCACCTTTCACGTGGTGGTACCGACGTGAAAATTCATGCATCTATTCACGCACACGGTGCGTGAAAAGAAAGCATTGAATTTCCACACAAACACACCAAGGGTGTGTGGTGACGTAAGTGTCGCGAGTGGAGCAAAATTTTGGGGAATTTCGTAATTTTGGGGATATTTAAATAAATAGAGGCACTTTGGACATCTACATTTTCCCCCCTTTCCACTCGTGAAATTTTTTTTTTTAATTTTATTCAATACTTTAGGTGAGCGAGGTGTCAAAAGAATTTTTTCATAGGCGTAAAAAGAGTGAATGAAAAAGAAAATGAATTTTCAGGGGGTGTTTGTGGGAGGATTTGAAAAAAATAAAAAAAGCATTATAATCAAAATTTTCTCACCTTTCACGTGGTGGTACCGACGTGAAAATTCATGCATCTATTCAGGCACACGGTGCACCGTTGTTGCTTTCTTCACAACTGGCATCTGTGGTCGATTCTGGCTTCTTCTCTTCCTGCGTCTCCGGCATAGAAGGCGTTTCAACTGTCTCCTGAGCAGCTTTCTCCACCTTATTGGGTTCACCACCTTCCTCAACTTGCTGCTTCTGTTGCTCCGGCTTCTGCTCTTGACCTTCCTTTTTCACCTTACTGACGGATTGAGATTTTCGTACAGCATTACGCGTCACCCTAAAATAGGAAGGAAATCAAATTTTTCATTACAAAACTAATAATTACATATTTGTTTAAAGATAATTGTACAAAAACAATTTTTTTAATATTAAATTATATTTTGTGCATATTGACATAATAATACCATTTTATATGTTAAAAAAGAGAAAAGAGAAAAGAAAAATAGCGAGAGACCGCTACACGGAAAATTACAAATAGCCGCTATTTAAAACCATTTCTTAGACATATATTTATATATGTAGTCAAATTATTTATTTATCTATTATTGATGCTATTTTATACATATTTTATTAATATTTTAATTTTTCGGCATTAACTTTCAATTCAATTAAATCTTAAATTTCACTATTAAAATTTTTTATAAATATGTAGGTATTAAAACTTTTGAATTTTAATATTTCAAATCCTAAAAATATGTGTTTAAGTTAAAATAAGTTATTGGAAGTTAAATATCGATAATCAAATTTTGCAGGGGAGCTAGCGTAACTCCAACAACGTTGTTTTCCGGCAAGGTCCGTATCATGAGAAGCCATTTTCGACATTCATTGCATTTCTGCCATCTCTCCTCACTGTTAATGTCAACACCAAGTGATCTTGCAGCCCACGAATCTGCATTTGCTTTTATAAGTGGCAAAAAATTAGTCAGAATGACACGAAGTGTGTCACATGCTCTGGTACAATAGCTGAAAAAAAATTATACAAAGGAAATATAATTTGTATTTTATAATTAAATTCAAATCTCAATATGTACTTACAATTTTCGATCACTTTGCAGCATCTCGTAAAGCTCTGGTAGCAATATGACACACATGTCTAACGTCCATGAAGCTCTAAAAAAAATGATAAGAAGTTCATTAAGTCAGAGAGATTTTAGGTTTCTTCCAGCTTTAATGTGAGTGTAGGTAATATTTCATTGTTTCATATTTTTATAATTCAAATGACCTCCAAATGATTTTTTATCACAAACAATGAACATTTTTTATGCATTGTGATTGAATGATTAAACGTTATATATTGTCTAGTATTCACAGATAATTCAAAACGACCGCTCAAACGTACACTTCATACTCATTATTTGTAATGAGCGAAAGTAGTGCATTCGAGCAATCATTATATAGAGGTAGCGCTGTAATATCTCTCGATTTATAATTTCTTACATGTATAGTACATACTTACGATTTTTCTAGTATAGCCCCAAGAAGATCCACAAGAATGGCGTGATCTTTTAAGCGAACACATTGCCTAAGGGCGGTGTGGACGTCCTGTCCCTTGACAGATTCTTTAACGATTTTTAGGCTCGCATGTCTATTGCATAGTTCTTGATACACTGTGTCATGATTGTTAATCAAGATCTTCATTTCATGTCCTTCATTAGCTCCCTCAGTATGACCATAGTTAATAATCTTTTGCGATGGCCGATTGTGGTTAATCTGTGGCTGACATTTCATATCTAACGTTGACTTTGAACGTATAGGTTTTACAAATATCTGTACTTCAGTGGTATTGCGATTCTTTAAGTTGTTCTCCTTATTAATTTGTGCTTGATAATCATTACGGCGGAGTTTATACGATTGGCAGGGTCCACGTACAGGGGAACCTCCGCGTGGTATCGTTTTTTGAGATTGTATTTCGTGCCTATTATTCAGCGGTTCGTCAATTTCATTCAAATTTGTCACACTAATTGAGTTCATAATTTTCTTCTGCAAATTTTGTTTCGTACTCGGAATGCTTGTGTGCGTACTTCCACTCCCTCTCCTATCAAATCGTCCTTTTGCAACCATTGTTGTCCGACTTACTATCGTTGTTTGGGGCGCATAGGACATCTTTGGGGCGTAGTCAGGTGGTTGAGCACTGTTGACAGGAAAATCTTCTTTCGCTGTATTAGACAATTTGTCTACGTCAGCCATAGAAAATTCATCACCACATTTTATAAGATTATACTCATTGACGTTGTCTGAATCTAAATGATAGCTAGGAAATTGAAAATTTGTACTAGGACTCACGGTATCAGTTGAAAAACCCAAGCAACTTGTTACTGGAAGTTCAGAATATTTCGGCACGTAACATTTATCAAAAATATCATGATCGTCCTCCATTTCGATACTGAGATTGGGTGAAGACATTCCTTCTTCAGGCACGGTGGGAACTGTGAAAGAAGGCTTATCTTCTTTACCAACGGAGAGTCGCATTTTCCTCTGTCCTCGATTGAAACTTTTCCGAGAGCTGTGATTGTGATTAAAGGTTGTGTTTGAAGGATTATAGAAGGGCATTATCAGTCCTAAATTCATAGCATAAATTGATACATTGGTGTTGTCGTAAGAACCACAAATTAGCTGCTGATTTATAATTTTCATGTCTCCGAGAATGTTCCACTTCGATTCGATGTGATCAAACTCACGATCAGGTTCCCATCCAACCACAGAAATTCCAGTTGTTGAACCAACAAAAAGACACTCGCCGTTTTCACTGAATCTTACACACTTCACACTGTGAATGGTAGGATTGCTGGAAGCTCTTGTATTTGTATGCGAAATTATCTTTTTGCTTTCTAAGTCATATAGATCCACAGTGCCGTCATTCCTGCCAGCAGCCAGTAAAAACTCAAAAGGATGGAATTGAATGCAATTGACTGAAGAGGCGTGTTCCTGAAATTTTATCAATTTGTTTAGACAAATTTTACGGTTAGATTGTCTTCCAAAGATCTCACCTGAAAGTCAATGATTTCCTTACTCATACGTATATCCCATATAATAACGGAACCTTCACTGCCGGCTGATGCAATCCAGGACCCATCTGGAGAAAACCGAACCGAGTTGACATTAGCTATGTGTCCACGGTACTTTTTGATGCAATTTCCTGTGCGTATATCCCACAGGCGGATCGTGGTATCGTTGCTTCCTGAAACAATGTATTCTCCGAAAGGATGAAAATCTAGAGTGCGCACACTCTTCATATGCCCATGGAAAGAAATGCAATTTCCTCCAATATTTAGGTCCCATCGCTTAATAATTCCAATCTCATCTGCGGAGTATACGACATCATCGTTGTATGCAAATCTGACACAATCTACTGCACAGTTGTGACTATCAAGTGACTTGATAAAAATAAATAAAAGAAAATTTCACAAATATGTTGCAATGAATTTTTAGTAAACTGGTATGAGCGGTAAAAGTTATATCAAAATAATTAAAAGTTGACTAACTCAGTGTATATATAGGTATCAATACTTTACCATGAAACATTTATCATTTCCAAAAGCCCAAAGATTGACATTACGATCTTGGGCTCCAGTTACAAGCACCCTTCCAGTTTGACCGACATCCAAACATGTCACTTTTAGTGTGTGGGCTTCAATATCATCTACAAATAAACCAGACCAAAGTATTCAAAAATTAATTAGGGAAATAATCGTTTTTTTTTTTTGTCACGACGTCATCGACTACGAAATACTGTCAACCTTGCTCTTTATGTATGTATACAAAAAAAGCGTAAACTTTCTAAAAAAAAAAAATAGAACGCAACTTACAAATCTTTGAGGGCAATTTTTGTGCTACAGCCATTTTCCAATGATTTTTTGAACTGTTATCACAAATAAAATCAATCGTGTTTTACTTTTACATTCGAAATAGAAAAAAGAAACAATTTTTTCAGACGTAGTGTCTTATAACTCCATGTAACTAGTAGAGTATGTCATATCTGACACGCCACCTGTGAGAAATCAAAACTTAACATTTTTTTAACACTTGGAGGACCCAACATTTGCCACAACGCGGAGGATCAAATTGGTACTAAGTGCCAGATGTGGCCTTGTGGCTTGAAAAGGTTGGGGCCGTAAAGCTTTAAAATAAAAAAAAAAAAAAAAAGTGCCAGATGATAAAATATGCTCAATAATTGATTATTAATCAATTATAGAAAGTTTCACTAATCTTGATCTCCTTCAACCATTCCTGCACAAAATTACTAAATATTTTATTGAGAAAGTCGTCACTAAAAAATGCATAGAATTGATGCAATTATTTTGTGACGATTTTAAGGTTCCAATTGGTAGCAAGTACCAGTAAAGTCCTCATGTGTAAGGGTTTAAATTGATAGCAAGTGTTAGTAAAGTCCTCCAGTCCAGTGTTAAAAATTATTTCGTATAGATGTCATGTGACATATGACGGATCTTTTAGGAGGAAAAAAATTCTTTTCACAAGTTTCACAATCACCAAAAAGTTCATTCAAGTATTTTGTGACATGTCCGATTATCAAGACCACAAAATCTTTAAACAAAACAGAAAATTATCTGATAAAGAGCTTACACAGTAAGTTTTCGATGTAAAAATTTTAAAAAAAAATAGACAAAATGAAGATTAGTGAATTTCACAAAAATTTAGAAACTGTCGATGATACTTGTCAAAACTTTTTTGGTTATTTTAAACAGATTGGCAATAGAGGAACTAAAACTGGAAATAGTAAAAGCTTCAGCTCGTGCAGAGATTACTGGACCGTCAGGATATAAACCATGCCCGCTTAAAAGGACAAATAAGAGGTTTTTGCGATGCACACTGACATCCGCCGCGAGTCACAACAAGAGGGTACGAGAAAGAAGATACAAGGGTAGCTTAGATCAGTTAAGTCGCCTGGAAAAACAACAAAACGCTAAAATAAAAGAGCATCGAGAAAATGAGTCTATGAATTCAGCAAGTTACATAGTTCCGGAACATAGAAACAGAGTGAAAAATTAAATAAAACTTTAAATTGGCAATTTATTGGAAAAATTCGTTTAATTAAAAAGATTTTGAAACAAATATTGTTGAATTTTTTTTTCATGTTTGGTACATCTTACATATTACGAAGTGACATTAGATCTCGATTAGAAGCTTTAGAAGTAATATTAGGGTGAAAATATAAGTAATAAATAATCTGAAAGATAATACCAAGTATGAAAAGCCCAATGACTACCCCAGCATAGCTGTAATATAAGTTAATAGATATTATATTCCAGTCAGTGTAGAAATAATAGGCAACGAGGCAGAAGTTATTCTCTAAAAAATATATTGCATAGTATGTCATGTATTTGTACTTTGTGGAGCCTTCTGTCACTGGAATAACATGGAACAAAAAAATTGTTCCAACTGTAATTGAGAATAAAAATTTTGTAAAAAAATTATAAGCACATAGCTTATGATTCTTTCCGTCAGTGAAATGGATGAAGATACCAGATATCAAAACATGAATAATGCAAAAAATGAGTGCCCATTGTGGTGTAATACTGGCCAATAGCGCGATTGCTAGAATTCTTGCTACTGATAAAGCGAGGTTCCAGATAAGATGAAAAATTTGCCCTAAGAATGTTATCTGTCTCTTTCCGGGTGTAGCGAGACGTAGGCATTTCTGATGGGAACTTAGTGCATAGGACATATTAATAAAACAATTAACGAGAATGCATCCTTGCCATGTTGTCAAAGAGTCTTTACCGCTAAAATATATCGCAATCTGGAGTACTTTCTGAGGTGCAGTCTCAAGGAAGCAATCAAAGAGACGAAGAAATGTTTCATCACAATCGGCCTGCAGGAGTTTTTTGTAATATTTTAGGGCTCTTTCATTCTGATTCCTCCTTCTGGCTAACCAATACTTGGCAGAATATTTTGAAGATTCCAAATAGCTAAAAAAAAAAGTAAAAATTATTAGTTGTCTACCTTTAGTTAAATAATTAAGGAAAAAAAAACATTAACAGAATCAATACAGCGATAATATTTTTCCATGCACGGATCAAAACATATGGAAAAGGAAAAGTATAAAAATTAACAAGTCATCTTTCTCACCGTAAAATATTCAAAAAAATGATCCATGAAATTTTCAAGCAGCAGTCTTTTTGTGTACTTTGCATTTTTATAGACTCATCTCTAGCTTTCCTGTTTTACGAGACGAGAATACAATTATGTACATAAAGAATTCGGGGATCTCCTGGGAAAACTTACACTTCACAGCTGATGAATAGGGTTAATATCCAGGGAATAATCCAACAAGCTAGAGTATAGGTCATGTAATTTTCATTCCCGTGGGTATAATACTGGATCGCAACATAAATTGTAATTCCAAAAGATACAATTCGTACTACAAGTGAAATGAAGTTGTAGACGACATCCCAAATGCGCACTGATTCTTTGTCCGGTAGTGTGGTAATATCCGGAACAGCAATTTGAACCTTAAGGGGAACACGCGTGGAGATATACGATGCATCAAACTCGTTCATTTATGATAAAGAAAGAACACAAAAATGTGGTGTAAAAAAAAACAAACAATCTTAACCAAAAATTAACTCAAAAGCATTTTTGTATTTTCCCTGTCTCATGGACACTGTGATGACTGTGTGTGTATCCATCCATCTATACCTCCCATGTGACAGGCGATTATTTTCTCTTTCTAACTCACGTGTTTATTCATTTGGTATTAAACACTTGGAGTAAAGGTTAACTGAAATTTCGAAGACTGACATGTCAAATGCGCAAGAAAGCCCTTCCTCAAATTCGCTTTTTTTTTTAAAGCAAGTTGAAATATTTATCTATTTGTTTAAAAGACTCTGCAAGGATTAAAAAAGAGATAGGTTCATACTTATATCCGAAAATTTAATTAAATTAATTCAAAATAATCCATATACATATATGTTTCACTTTAAAAATGAATAAAAGCAAAGAAGGTAATAAACTCAAGCTTCATGTTTTCGGGCTAAAACCATTAGATACTCTCTTTCGATTTAAACGTTCTACACTGCGGAATCGCAAAACATTATCCTCACTGTTCGGCGACTTCTCTGGGGAGCTGGATTTTGTAATTTCATTTACTATATTGTCGGAATTGCTTGGCGATTGTTGTGCTGAAACCTCGATATTTGCAGCTGCTTCTGAACACTTTCCAAATTTAGGTTCATTGAATGGCTCAATCGATGAAGCGAGACCTTCAGCCACCAATTTCATTGAAATATTGATGTCTTCTCCCTCAGTTGTTGGATCATAGAGTTCTACACCGGGAATTGGAGAACCCTCACGCATGGTTCTACCCTCTGTAAAAGGATTTTTTTCTCTGTAGCAAACAACACGTGAAAGTAGTTTTTTCCACTGTGCAACGTGTGTAAGTTCTTCAAATCTTTGAATAGATCTTACGTCCCAATGAGAATTATTATCAATTGAAGGAGGCTTTACATTGGCCAAAAAGCATTCGATAGCTTGGAAACGAAGTGTAAGAAAGTCCGTTCGCAGTTGATAAACATCATTCGTTTCCACATAAGCACTATCTCCGTAATCAACATAGTATATATCCAAGACTATTTGGTCGCTGTTGTAATCGTTTGGAAGAATGGCTACAATTTCTGCACGATACCATTTGTTATCATATTTAAAAAGTGCAGCTACAATTTGGCCCAGATACGGCTTCTGTATACGGTGAATTTCTTGATTCTTTGTCTGCTCATAGTATTCTGTCATTGAGTTTACTAAGTGATCCAGATCAGCACATTGTGGACCAATCATCTGCACCCAGAATTTGCCTATATTATTGTATTTAATATAAGTAATTTATTAGTAAAAAAGTCTAGAGATAATCATTACATAATAATTATAATTATTAAAACATATGTAAAAATATTAATTTAACTTACTGGGATTGGCTATAGCAGATACATAAACTTCCATTTGACCATCAGGATTAGTAGATTTTAGTTTCTCTGTGTTTGCAGGGTCAATAACTGGGGTTTCTAATGAATTAATCCTGTTGTTACTTGCTGCGGGATTGAATCTTGGCTCTCTTTGAGCCTCTGCTTCCTCAAGGACTTTTCTTGTCTCTGCATCTTCCTGAACTTTTTCCTCAATAAGCAATTTTGCTGTATTAACCTGTGCTTGCGTTCCCGTAATCAATACTTTTCTATTTGCACCATCGCCTCTATCACCGGACTCCACTGAAACTTTAGCTTGTGATTTCCTACAAATTTCTTGTAGAGACTCTCCACATCTCCCAATAATTTTTCCACATGCACTCTGAGGAACAAGGATCTTCTCAGTTACCTTGATAGGTCGCGACATCAACTGTTTTATTATTTTTTGGGCATCGCTGACTGCTTTCTGATCTCCCGAAATAATACATAGTTGATTATAGGCATCTTTCTTGTGAACCTCGATTTGTGTCCTTGTCTTGTCTTCAATTGCTTTTAGACTCAAGCCTTCTCGTCCAATAATTAGTGGTAAAACTTCGTTTGTTACCTCTACCTTTTCATATACTCTCGCACAAGTAATATTTTCAGATTTGGGGATATGAACTTCTGCTGTCTTACACTTTTTCGATTCATTGCGCTTCCGGAGGTACACAAATAGAAATGATGCACTGATTCCACAGAGAGATAGACCTACAAGCATCGGAAGAACGGGTACCCTCATTATTTTGCCAGTTGTCCTGTGACTGAAATAAAATTAAAAACTCTTCTAAATCTTTTAGTGTTACTCTGATAAATTTCAAGCAAAATATCGTCTAATTTTAACCTTATGATGATATATCCATAATTATCACATATTATGTAATGTCCTTGAAACTGAGAATTACAAAAATTTTCAAACAACCCGTTATCATACTTTCTTTTAGTCCTTTCGTGTACAATTGATACTACATTTTTTATAATCTTAAGTTTATGGCATGGAGTTGTCCAGTAATCGAACTGTAATTTTTAAGATAGGTAAGTACATAATTTTCTGTATACAAACTACAGTTTATTATGTAGTCACAAAAAACATTTCAGTTAATCAAATAACATCTTTTGCACCTCACTACGTAAGTACGTGTATCGACTATGCTTTATCGAATGCTATTATGTGATAACAATGAGGGACCCAAAGTCCCTAAGCACCAGTTTAAGAAGGCAGAAAGGGATAACAATTTCTTATATTCTATTAAAAAAAATTGTTCAAACAAGTGCATGATGTACAGAATATCGAATCATGCTCAAACTCATGAAGATGAACCCACATTGCGACAACAATATATTGAAGACATAAAAAGAAACAAAATAAATACTTTCTTACCAAAATTCTTGGTATAAAATTCACCGTGAAGCTTGTCTTCGAACTGAACTGTAAACAGCAAAATCTCGATTCACTCAGTGTACCACATGCGAAATCATTCGAAAATCAAATGACATGACAGTCAGAACCTAACCTAAAACAAATATGCCAAGTTTTTCTTACAAGCTAGCAGTCTGTTTATGGTAAAGATTCTTTAGAAAAAATCACAACAAAAAACATGCTATCTTTCCCTGCAGTTGTCTCGAGATTTTCACGATTTTTTCTCAGTGGCAAGCAAAGTCTATCATCATTGGCTCTTCCTGATTTAGTAAGATATCTAATGGAGGTCAATCTGGCTATAAAGTATAAACCATTACAAAAACTCATCATTTTTTTTTGTTTAGGTGAAGTCAATAAATTCCGTAACAGAAGGCGAAATTGATCGTGCCGTATTGCATGAGACTGTGAAACTGAATCCCAATCTCTTAGATTATGATCTACGATCATGGCAAAGGGTTCTACAGACCTTAAAAAATCAAGGATTCCCATCATATATGCTTCTACCGTTGATTGTGAATTATCCAACGATCCTCCATCGTACTCCTGAACAAATAAAATTAGGACTAGATAAGTGGCATAATTGCCAATTTGGTGAGAGGAATGTAATGAAATTAGTAACAAGGTATCCAATGTTGCTGGATATTCCCAATGATGAGTCATTCATCATGAGTCGCATAGCTTCTCTACAAGAGTACGCTGAGACGCGAAAAAATGTCTGGACAATGTTTATGAATTCTCCAAATTTAATCACAGATAAAATTCAACTAATTCACCCGAAAATTAACTACTTACAAAGCACAATGAGAGTTCACCTTTCGGAAGTTCTCAAAACGGAGGTATTTACCAGAAATCTTTTTACAATTCGCAGTCGCCATGTCTTCCTTGAACGTTTAGGAATCTACAAAGCAAAGAGTATCAAAGAAGATCTCGAGGAAATAAATAAAAATCCCAAATTGCACCAAATTATGGATACGAGTGATAAAACATTTGCCACAAAAGTTGCTTTTGCAACACTAGAAGAGTTCGAGGTATTTAAAGAGCTCTACTCACGAGAAGTGAACGAAGAAGATGATTTACTTAACAATAATGATGAGGAATAGGAAGAAAAATTATTTATCCATTTTGTGTAGTTGTTAAATTTATAAAACAATCATGTATTTTTCTTCATAAGATTACATTACAGTGTGTTTGACTTTAAAAGACATACTTTTACATAAAATAAAGAATATTTAACCCTAAATTATGAATGTAAAACATCTCATTATATTTCTGCTAAAAAAAATTATTTTCCGTAAATTTTTTCTACAAAATTATGTGCACTTTCTCATGTACTAGAAAATACTTTGAGTATTTATAAATAATATTTTATACATAAGGGAATGCACAGTGCTTATCCCAGGAGGTACCCCCCTTATAAAGAGTTAAGAGGGTAAAAATATCTGATGCCATGTTGCTAAATTATTGTTTAAATTGTCGATTTTAACGCATGTTCTTAATAAAAAAAAACTATAATAACTGACAATCAAAATCATTACCCCAATAACCTAACATAATGTTCTTTTATTCATTGTCTAATATTTGCCAAAAACATAAGCAAACCCACATTTACATTATTTACTTATGAAGCTCATTCAACTATTTACTCATGGCAAAAATTAATTTTTCTGTTACTGCGAAAATTGATTTTGGAAGTTTATGGAAAATTCAGACATTCACTATTACATCAAACATCTAAAATTATAGAATAGATCAGTTTTGATTATTTTTTATTATGGAAATCTTTTATTTAAATAGCAATATAAGAAACGATCCTATATTAACCTCAATACATCAGAGATAAAAAATCCTTTTATTTTGTGATAAAAAAGAAATAATTTGAAGATAGCATAAAATTACACAATGTATGTATTGTACAAACATACATACCTACATATAATATAAATGCTAATATGTATAGAATTGAATTGTTATTAATTCCGAAAGTTGTTTCGTTTTTTTACTGCAAAAATTACTTAACAATTTATTTAAAAATAAAATAATGCTAGCAGCATCTCTTCTCCAATTTATCGTAATTTTGAGTTTCTTTTTTTTATTTCGACTAGTATTTCTTTTAATATGAAGCCTTTTTCTTCTTGATCCCACCAAAGTATCATTTCCCTATAATCAATTCTCTCCTCATTTTAACCATGTTTAAAAGTTAGAAAAAACAAAAGAAAATCAATAAAATGCTTTAATGCATTATGTACTTTGGTCCTATTCCTATCATATTCTGTGTGTTTGATACGAAGAAATTAAGCTATAGCATCTTTTATAAATAAATGAAACTAAGTGAAATGCGAAAAAAAATGTTTGTATTATTTCCACGAAAAACTCCAATTTTTTCTGAGACACATAAAAAAGAAATTAATTTAAAAAAAATTAAATTCGTTTCAAAATGATAATGATAGCGCAAGAGAATTTCCAAATTAAGAAAATTTGATTATTTTTTTCTAATCGCCAGATTGTTTTTGCCAGCTGTTGAATATCAGTTTTAGTTAAAATTCTTTCAATAATATAGAATTGTCAGGTTGAATTAAAAAAGGACTCTAAACATTATGTACTATGCAAGAGGGCCATGAAGTTTATTCCCTTTTAATCCATACAATGATCCTCAAAAATGAATTAGAAAATTTATTATGAACGAGATAACGAACGTACTTTAATTCAATAATTAACACACTGATTCCCGCTAATCCCAAGTGTAATACTTCCCAAAGGTTTTCTATACGGACCACTCTGGGCTTATGTTCTTAGCACGTTTGCAAAATATATTTATTAAAAACAATATATTCACACACCTGTTTGAAAATCAAATAATTTTAAATATAAATTAAAGCTTTTTAAGAAAAAAATGTAATAATTTTGCAGAAAAGATAATGTTTCAAATTGATTTACATTTATTTTTTACCTTTTTAACTTATATGTCTTGACTGAGGAGTGGGGTATCGTATTTCCGATTGAGACTGACACAGGGAAACATCCAGAGAAGTGGATGTTCCTGCCCAAATACATCTGCAAGGAGGGCAAACTTTGGTCGAAAAGGACGATACATACTTTTTTGTTGAAGAACTTCTACTGCTGCTTCATCATACAGAATTGCATGCATCTGATCCACCATAATGGCTATGACAAAGAGTCCAAAGAGCGTTGACTCTAGGAAGAGCAGAACACTGTGCAAAAGGCGCGATTGTGCATCTGCTGTATCTGTAGAGCACAGCTCGCAAGGCGATACCCATGAAATTACAATGAGGACGATGGAGTACATTGCAAGAATGATGACATAGACTAGAAATTGTAGGAAGTACTTTTGATTGTTTTCGCCCTAAAAGGTAAAATTAAGACAATAATTGAATCTCTTTGTAATAAATGATTGCGATGATTGTCTTTAACCATGCCATACAAAACCAAACCATGGCAAAACATAGGAATGAAGAAACGTTTTTCCGGCTACAAAAACGTATTAAATATTTTTTTCTGATTATAAGAGTAACTAAATTTACTTGAATGGCTTCTGTGATATCTTATATTATATATTAAATAATATAATACACAATTCAACTTACTACACATGAATTGATCCAGGGACAATGATGGTCATATCGACGGATGCATCGCTATAAGATAAAACAAGGTGTACTGTACAACATTAACCATTATAAGATTGAGGACTCCATGACTTACTTTGCAGATACGACAGTGGTGTGCCCTAGGTGGCCTAAATGTCTCACAACGTGTACACACTGTCCATTCCTCCTTTTCCATCTCTCCTTTTTCCGTGGTATGAATATCCGAAAAATCCAGACGATTTTGGGGCAATGGGACAATTCCCGGATCAGACAAGACAGCTCTCAGGTGTGACATGGCAAGCAGAAAGACAATCGTATTGAACAGGATCACATGAATTGGCGCCCAAATGCTACAAAAATCATTTAAGGAGTATAAAAGGTCTAAAAGAACAAGTTCTTTATCTACATACCTGTTTTGCATGCTTTGCAGAATAATCCATTTAATCACAACATAATCCGCATAAATAATCGCCATATAAGTTACAAAGAGACATGCTATTCCACAAGGATCCTTAACAAAGGGCATCTCTTTGATAAATTGCACACTAATCTATTAATAAACTAATGCTATTCATTACAAATTAATCACTTTCATTTTGTAAATAAGTAAATTAACATTTTTTCTTCTGTCGCTACTGTCAAAAAATTACAGTCAGGTATTGGTTAGCGTGACGACGCGACGGTTGTACTCTTCGCTCCCATTTAAAATAATGAGCATAAGGAGTACATCCGATGTGAGAAACCACTACCTTACTGTACACCACTTGATAACACTTCTAACCTTATTTTTTTACGTTTGGGAAACGTTTGTTTTGGGTTTTCGCAAGTAGGTGTGCAAAATAACTGTAAAAATGGGTGAAAAGAGAAAAAATATGGAAGATGAAATGTCAAGGTAAGTTGTTTTCGCATCAATTATCAAAACAAATAGCTAAAAAACATTTCAATTGTAGATTTGAGGCTGAAATCGCAAATCCGCCTGTGCCCTTGTCTGTAAACAAATTCATTCCAAGTCAAGTTAAGCAGCAACCAATAATTAACTCGAGTACATACAGCCAAGTTCAGCAGAAGCTCTCTAGTGTCCCTCCACCACCTGTACCACCGATGATTATACCCCCGTTCACGCCGCCGGTGATGGCACAAACACAGCCAATTGAAAAGTCCTACTCAACTGAGCCTACGCCTGTTGTGCTTAGTAGCGCTCCAAAATTGTACACAAATAGACCTTCACCAAGTGTATCTGCACCCATTCAGCCTGCCGTCATGGACATGTCATCTTTGCAGTTTGAAGTCACAAATAAGCTAAAGAAGCAAAAGACAGAAAAACCATCCGGACCAAATCCCATCGCAGAGGCAGCTATCCAGGCGGCAAAAGCGTCTTCAGCTCTCCAAAGTTTCGGGCATGAAGATCGAAAGGGCAAGAGGAATAGGAAAACTATTCGGATGGCAGGAGGACAAGTGTGGGAGGATTCATCCTTGGCTGATTGGCCTGATGATGATTTTAGAATATTCTGTGGCGATTTAGGGAACGATGTTAACGATGAATTGCTAACGCGTACCTTCAATAAATATTCATCCTTCCAGAAGGCAAAAGTACTACGTGACAAACGCACGGGGAAAAGCAAAGGATTTGGATTTATCAGTTTTAAGGAGCCCCAGGATTTTATACGCGCCATGAAAGAAATGGATGGTAAGCCTTTTGTTTTATTCCATTAGACGTATAATTTTTTACTATAAAGGGTCTCATTTTCAACGTAACTTACCCAAGAGGTCCCCAAGCATAGGAGACAAAGAGATGAGGAACGGTGTGATTTTTTCTGGATTGATTAGTTTTTTGGTGGGTAGTGTACAGGTTTTCTTTGGGTTTGTCCAAATACTCTTCCACAACATAGTCATTTGAAGGATTTACAATTTTAGGTAAATCAAGCTTGTTATGCTGTATCTGTTGTGTTTGTGTGTAGCGATTAAGGTAAAAAATTGGATAGGGCATCCCCGCAGCTCCCCAACCGCGAGACATGAAGAGATCTTTCTTGGCAATTGTGAACTCCTCCGTTTTTGGCACATACTCCGCATTGGTGTAAGAAGAGATTAATGCGAGGAATGCAACTCCATGAAAGATTTTCATCATCCTGACATTTTAGAGATTTATAAAATTAGATGTTATGATGTTGAATTAAGGCACAAAAATAGACCCTACATTTTTAAAACAAAATAAGGAAGCTTTTTAACAATTTTTTGTCCTAAAAAATTATTTTAAAAAAAATTTTGACTTCTACATAATTTAGGGATTAATATTAAAAGTATTCACAACATTTTTAAAATGTCATAACTAAAGTACAATATTCTGTAAAAAATCCTAACAGAGCACAACATTTTTCTCTTCCCAATTGGTACTGTTCATTTTAAAATAAAATCATATGATTTTTTAGAGAGACTTTCGAAATTATTTTATCAACTTACTTTATCACTGTTTTTCCTATTTATTGTGAATAACAAGTACCGCGTGTTTTTAAGAGTTAAAATTCTCAATAAATAATTTTTTTTTGGGTCGTCCGTCCATTCAGTTGGAGCGTCAAAACACGAATGAAGGGATGTAAAATAAGCAAATCATTATATCGTATTACTCAGAGTGGCACAGAGTTCCTTCTTAAATATATGTATATATATACAATCATATCCTGTGATTTCATATTCTTTTTAGACATTTTTTAGGAAAAGGAAAATTTTCTCAGTAAGGAATTACGGCAATTTGCTCAAGAGGAATCAATTTAAGGTTAATCTGTTGTTTAAAAATCTCAAGAGCTGATTAATACCGATTTTTTTAGGTATAGTTATCTTTTAGTATTTAGTTTAATAAGAAACCTTTAAAATGCCAATATGAAGTCTTTAAAATTCTCTTGAATCTTCGATATAAAATAGTGTAGGTAGAAAGGGAAGTATTTTATTTAACGGATGATTTCTTCTAAAAGTGGAAAGGGCAAATAATTTCCTCGGAACTTTGTGCATTCCTTCCATTTGTTACAGCAAAATTCCTTTATGTTTGTAAACTCACAAAGAGATGATTTATGAAATGCCATGATTAAGCATTTCTCAGTAAACTTTATGAAATTTTAATGTAGTTGAGTGATATAAAAAGAACGTTATGCACGAGGTTCAATGTAAGTCCCCCGTATGTAACCAAAATTGGTTTTTAAATTATTGTAGGGGATCATTAAAGGTTCAAAATAAGCGTGGTCATTTCCCGGAAAAGCACTGGGAAACCTACGAATTTTCCGGTTTTCCGTATAACCTATATTGATTTATTTCTCATTTTCTAGCAATTGTAGGATATTGCGATTGGTGTCAAATTAAAGCTATATTAATGCTTAATATAATATATTAAAACCATTTTCCAAAATGCACTAGAAGGTGAAAATTCGGAAAGATTTTCCGAACACGCATTTTTCTTTCGCCTCCCATTTCCACAATATTGCATGGGACCACCTGGAACATCCCTTATTTTGTAGCTTTTTTAATCCCCTTTCATTTGGTATAGCACTTGGTAGGGAAATCCGCTGGGAAAACTCACTACAGAATGATTTTCCAAAGTTAAGCACATTTTCGCATTGGAGAAAAAGAGATGGACAATTTTTTTCAAGGGGAATTCTTAGAACATTCTGGAAACATCAAAGAGGGGAAATTGCCCATCTCTTTTTTTCCAACGCGAAAATGTGCTTAACTTTGGAAAATCATTCTGTAGTGAGTTTTCCCAGCGGATTTCCCTACCAAGTGCTATACCAAATGAAAGGGGATTAAAAAAGCTACAAAATAAGGGATGTTCCAGGTGGTCCCATGCAATATTGTGGAAATGGGAGGCGAAAGAAAAATGCGTGATCGGAAAATCTTTCCGAATTTTCACCTTCTAGTGCATTTTGGAAAATGGTTTTAATATATAATATTAAGCATTAATATAGTTTTCATTTGACACCAATCGCAATATTCTACAATTGATAGAAATTGAGAAATAAATCAATATAGGTTATACGGAAAACCGGAAAATTCATAGGTTTCCCAGTGCTTTTCCGGGAAATGACCACGCTTATTTTGAACCTTTAATGATCCCCTACAATAATTTAAAAACCAATTTTGGTTACATACGGGGGACTTACCATGAACCTCGTGCATAACGTTCTTTCTAGTGTAGGAGTTTTTATCCCGCTCATCCCAAGATTGTAGGAGTTGATTAAAAACCTACATGCATACTTTTAAAGACCTTCTCTTTCCCAAAAACCCTTCGAAATAAATCGCACAATAGGCTCACATAGGTCGCAGTGCACAGGAGGCGTTAGCCTCCGGGACCCATTTAACATAATGTGACGTAAATCGCTGGATAATAAAGAAAAAAAAAACAGCTCAATTATTTGGTAAAATAGAATTTAATTCATATTTCATTTTCTTTTTACTTACTAACTTGGGCAATTTTTTTATTATCTCCAAATAGTACTTTTTTCACAAAAATTGATAGAATGTAATAATAGAAGTATCTTATCATCAGTTCAATGGAATAGCTGCAAAGTGTTTTTGGGTGTCTAATAGCTCTATGTAGATAAGAATTTACTTCCTCAATTATAATAGAAAGTATTTTAAAAAAAAGCTTAAAATTTGGAACAAAATGTGGAATATAAAAAAAAGTTTAGGTAGGTAATCATTAGATAATAAAACGTTTAACACCAAATGTTGAATGATATGAATGAATGATATGAAACGTTAGAAAAATACTTTTTTTAAGTGTTTTTTATCTAAATTAGTAAAAAAAAAATGTTTTTTAAGGGAAGTGTTTTTAGCATAATTGACCCTTTTGTTATTTTTTTTTCAACTAATAATCCAATAGCTTACCTTATTCTTCCCTCACATTTTTTTCATAGAAAAATGTAAATTACATATCGTGAAATGAATGAACTGTGAGCTATGGCACGCGGAAGAAATTAATTTAACAAATTCTTCGTGTATTTTTACCTATTGAATAGAAAATTAAAATATTTTGCCCGTATTTCCATGATGAGGAAAACACCCTTCGTATAATACCTAAATTTAATAGGCTAAATGAGCTTATTCATCGACAACGCACTTAATAAGAAGGGAATCGCTGAAGAAATATATATCTCATTCTCTTCTACAGGGCGCTATGTGGGAAGTCGTCCAATAAAATTACGTAAGAGCACTTGGAAGTCAAGGAGTGTGGATGCTGTGAAAAAGAAGGAACAAGAGAAGAAAATGCTGCAGCAACTCTTTAAATCCTGAAAGCGCGTGTGAATTGAAACATTATAATGAATTGTCATTGAGTAATTCTGAAATAATTAAGCTGAAGAATACTGACATAGAAATAAAATGTAAATTTTATTCCGAGAAATTGAAGAAATTACAGCGTATTTTCAATTTGTGTAGAACATCTTAAAATAGGATTAGTACTATGTGTCGGTGTGAGATTTTATAAATGAAATTTTTCAACTTTTTTTTTAAATAAATCTCATAAATTGACAAATTGTATTCTAGAGATCAATTTTGTGGGTGGGGAAACTGAACGATACCTGTGAATTAGTATTATTTTCAATTAAAAAAAATGAAGATATTAATTAGACTAAAGCAGTTGCAAGCGTGCAGAGTTGTCCGTAAGCACATGGTGGTAGTTTACGAACCACATGAGAGACAAGCCTCCTTGTTGTCCAGCGAGCAGAGCATTTCGGCACGTCCCTGATTTACATCTTCTTCCTTTTCATTCATCCCATTTGTGACAGCATCCCCATTAATGGGAGTCTGATCTGTATTGCTCACATCTTCCTTCAGCTTTAATTTATCCACAGTAAATTGGATGGCATTAGCAGCTGGTTTAGTGCGCAAATAATACATCCCCGTTTTGAGGCCCATTTTCCAGGCATGGAAATGAATTGAAGTGAGTTTCCCATAGTTAGGTTCTGCCACGTAAATGTTGAATGATTGACTTTGATCAATGAAGGCCCCACGGTCAGCTGCCATTTCAATCATTGTCTTCACCTTGATTTCCCACACGGTTTTATACAACTCACGAATATCCTCAGGAATTTCCAGAATATTCTGCACAGAGCCATTGTTGGCAATTAATTTGTTCTTCATTTCATCATTCCAAAGACGTAGTTCAGAGAGATCCTTTAACAGGTGGCTGTTAACCACTTGGAATTCCCCAGAAAGAACACGACGGGTGTACATATTGGATGTGTAGGGTTCGAAGGATTCATTATTGCCAAGAATTTGAGCCGTAGAAGCCGTTGGCATTGGAGCCACAAGCAGGGAATTTCGAACACCATGCTGAGCAATCTTTGCCTTCAATTCATCCCAATTCCAAAGATCCGTTGGCTTTCTATTCCACATATCGTACTGCAGAATTCCCTTGCTCACTGGACTTCCATTGTACGTCTCATATGGTCCGAGCTTCTCAGCGAGCTCACAGCTAGCCTCAAGAGCACCATAGTAGATGGTTTCAAAGATTTGTTGGTTGAGTTTCTTGGCTTCTTTGCTATCATATGGGAGGCGCATGAGAATGTAAGCATCCGCTAGACCTTGAACTCCAATACCAATCGGTCTGTGTCGCATATTTGAGCGCTTTGCTTCGGGTACGGGGTAGTAGTTGATGTCTATAACTTTGTTGAGATTGCGTGTGACAATCTTCGTGACGGACTTTAGCTTCTCAAAATCATACGTCTTATCGGGCAGTACAAACATATTAAGTGCAATTGATGCTAAATTGCACACAGCAATCTCATCTTTTGACGAATATTCAACGATCTCGGTGCAGAGGTTGCTACAGCGAATTGTACCAATATTCTGCTGATTACTCTTACGGTTACATGCGTCCTTGTACAGCATATACGGCGTTCCCGTTTCTACTTGACTTTGAATGATGGCAAACCAAAGATCTCGAGCTGGTATCTTACGAATGTACTGACCGTCTGCTTCGTACTTTGTGTACAATTTATTAAATTCTTCACCCCAGCAATCAAACAATCCAGGGCACTTGTTAGGGCACATGAGACTCCATTCACCATCCTCGGAGACACGCTGCATAAATAAATCAGGAATCCAGAGCGCATAAAAGAGATCTCGTGCTCGTGCCTTTTCCTTGCCGGTATTCTTTTTAAGGTCTAGGAATTCAAAGATATCCCCATGCCAGGGCTCAAGGTATATTGCAAAGGCACCTGGGCGCTTATTCCCACCTTGATCAACGTAGCAAGCAGTAGTGTTGTAGACGCGAAGCATCGGTACGAGTCCATTCGATGTGCCATTGGTTCCAGCAATGTGACTACCACGAGCTCGAATGCAGTGAGTATTAACACCAATCCCTCCTGCAGACTTTGAGATTAGAGCGCATTGTTTCAGTGTATCGTAGATACCATCAATACTGTCATCAGCCATGGACAGGAGGAAACAAGATGATAGCTGAGGCACTGGAGTGGCAGCTGCAAAGAGTGTTGGTGATGCGTGCGTGAAATACCGTTGTGATAGAAGGTTGTACGTCTCAATGGCTGCAGCAATGTCATTCCCGTGAATTCCCACAGATACTCGCATCAGCATATGCTGGGGCCTTTCAGCGATTTTCCCGTCGATCTTCATTAAATATGACCTCTCGAGTGTCTTGAAGCCAAAATAGCTGTACCCATAGTCCCGATCATGCACGATGGCCGAATTAAGCTTCTCAGCATTCGCAATAATGATCTTGTAGTGATATTCAGAAATTTTTGGAGACCACTTGCCGGTAGTCTCATTCATTGCCATGTACAGATTTGTCATAACCTCAGAAAACAATTTCTTCGTCTCCTTATGCAAATTAGAGACAACCAATCGGGCAGCCAAGACCGCATAGTCAGCATGATCTGTTGTCATGGTAGCTGCAGTTTCTGCTGCCAAATTGTCCAATTCCGGTGTCGTTACTCCTGAATAAATTCCCTTTTTCACCTTCTTCGTGATAGCCGGCTATGAACAAAAGTCAATCATTTTTTTTTTTTAAGTTTCCCTGACTAAGGTTAATGCCATAAGAATTTCGCAATATTTACTCACCGGATCCACAAAATTCATATTCAACCCATAGCATAGCTTATTTATGCGAGAAGTTATCTTGTCGCAATTTACGTCTTCTTTCCGTCCATCTACAGAGAAATTAGGTGTAATAAAGTGAATTAGCAAGGTGTGCCCTACACATTTCTTCTGCAGCTCTTTGCATCCTTAATCGATAATTACCTCTCTTGTAGACAAACATCTCGTATTCTTTAAATTTTTAAAAGTCTTTTTGACAAAATATAGGAATTTTACGCTGCACAATATAATGTAAAATATGAAAATTTTCCAACACGAAAGTCACACAACTTATAAAAGACGCCTGGTGATTGCCGCGCTTTTTGCATCAGCGTTCTGTACAGGTTAGATTTAACGATGACTTTTTCGTTCAGTTTTTCAGAGGCTTTCTTGCATGGGTTTTTTTTATGTAAACAAATATCATATGATTGTGACATTTCAAATTGTTCAAAAGTGCCGCGAGTTCAATTATATTTCTCTTTGCACCTTTCCAAAATGTTTGTGCCTCTTGCAATAAATACGGTGCTCTCCGTGATTGCACTTGTTGTAACAAATCGCCTAATACCCAGACTCAAGGATATGTTTATACAAGCAAACGTCTTTGGGATAGACATGAGTAAAAAGGAAAAAATCAAAATGTAGGAAAAAGAGCTATGATGCAATTTTTTTCCTTTCTAATCTACCACTTGTCTTTTAGCCCGGAATCTATGGGTGTTGTTACAGCATCAATGTTCCTTGTGGTGTCATTCCTTTTCATCCCAGTTCCTTTCATGGAACCAATTCTGGGGACATCAAAGGCAGCCCATTTTCCGCACAATGAATTTGTTGAGCTCATTTCGGCACTCTTGTCGATCTGCTGCATGATTCTTCTTGGCTTTGCGGATGATGTTCTAGATCTAAGGTGGAGGATAAAGCTTCTTCTACCCACATTTGCATCCCTGCCCCTTCTTATGGTATATTATGTCAATTTCAATTCAACCACCGTCATTATGCCCAACATTGTGCGTCCCTTTGTTGGGGACTCCCTGGACATTGGATTTCTATATTACATCTACATGGGAATGCTAGCTGTCTTCTGCACCAATGCTATCAATATTCTGGCAGGAATAAATGGCCTCGAAGTTGGGCAATCACTCATCATTGCAGTCTCAATTGTAATATTCAATTGCTTGGAGATATTCATGGGAAGATCAGATAAGGGACATTCATTTTCTCTCTTCATGCTCCTACCCTACATTGGTACAACATACGCTCTCTGGCTGCACAATAAGTGAGTAAAATTCTCTAATTTTCTATATATATTTTTTATTTAAGCTATTATAGTTTATTGAAAGTTACAACATTCACTAATTTGTTACTTTATTAGTATCCCTTCGGTATGTATTAATTACAGTCTTAATTTAGTACTAATGAAATTAAATGAAATCATTTACTATTCTATCGACAGTCTTCATTACAATCGTTCTTTATTCTGTGAAATAAGGCATGGTATACCGATTAATACGATCTATAAAAAAAGAGAAAATAGTTACACGTCACTTAACTTTCTTTTTTTTTTCATTTCTTTCAAACCTGTATTGACTTGTGCTCCTGTGTGATTATATTGATAAGAAAATTTTGTTTTTCATGATAATGTTACACGACAACTCTTTTCTCTCAAAATATGTTTCCAATCAATTCTCAGACTATCACAGAACTGTGTTGTTTTTTCTCCTCTTTCTCTGATGAAGCTTTTTTTGCGAAAAAGAAGCTATACCTTGTAGTAAATGCATAAGTCGTTTTTGTATTTTGATATTGTGATAAAAATTTTTTATCTAAAATCATAAATTTTGCTTTTCGTTAACATTTGAGATTCTTCCAAAAAAATATTTTTGATAATTATCAAACAGTTAAGAAGCAAAAATTGGACAAAGATTCAACATTTATTTATAGAGCGCCGAACATTACGGAGATATAAGTTATATTCAAAGTCTTATATACCGAACTTTTCCTAAACTTTTGTCTGTTTCATTCATTAGCCCTAAAATCGAAACTGATAAGTAATAAAAATTACTTAATTTTACTAGTCTGAATTTTAACTTTCAATTGAGAATTCCTTATATTTTCTGATTCTGATTTTGTGTTTGGGCTTTAGAATTGTGTTTGGAATTGATGCTATATATATTTTTAATACTCGTACTTGTTTTAATTTATTTTATTTGGCCATAAAACAGTGTTACCGTTATAAAAACCCTGATTTTTTTCATAAAACAATTTACAAATCATTTAATTTAATTTTCACTTAATTAATTTATAAAACATAACAAAATGTCTAACTAATAACTAATTCTAGATTAAAAAAAATAGTCCAATATTAGCTTCTTGCTGTAATCGTTTAGTTTTATAAATTTAAAGATTGATTAATCTGTAATTGCGATGTTAAATTGTATTCGAATGCACTAGCTAATTAATTAACTAGATTCCTTTCCTAGATCTTTTCCAAGATCTACAAGTATTCATCATCACTCTCCTCTTCCCAATGGGCATAAATATTTGTGATGATATTGTCAAAATTCCAACTATTTTGCTCAACATATTTGGGTGTGTAGTACTTGTTGATAAAGCTCTGGACTTTCTGGAGTTTGACGTCTTCATTCACAAATAATCCCTGAGCTATGAGATTTTGAACGTAGCTCACGTCGATCATTTTATTCTTATTGTTATCAAATGAGAAATGCTCATGCTGAAATTCATATTCAAGGCGTTTCACAATGTCAATTGGTTGAGCACAGAATTTACACAACCACCCACCAAAATGATTTAAATCTCCCACAATCATTGCTGCCCTATCGAGGTTTAGCACACGATTTAGCGATTCGCTGGGATGGTCTTGGAAAATGCTGTGATAACAAGCAAATCCACTGACCACAGTGCTATCGGGATGTTGCCAGAAGAACCCGAACACGTTGTATTTGTGGCGAAAGCGCACGGGCTGTGGCCAATTCTCGTACCATTTGAAGTAATTAATAGCTCTTCGATTGAAAATCCCATCGAGGTGACTGAACACGATAACATCGTCATCCCGAAGGGATACATCTTTTGGCAATTGTTCCATCAGATGACCATATATGTCAGCTACGGTGCATTCTCGGTGGTGCATGAGGATAATTCTGTGACGGTGGGTGTTGAGGATAGGTAATTTTCTCAATGAGAGCGACTCCAGGAGGTCACATACGATAAATAGCTCCACAATGTCAATGAGCTCCAAAATTTGGATTTCCAACACTTGCAAACTAGCTGCTGTGGATTGGATGAAGTAGATGATACGATGGCGAACTCGGTGAAATTGTGTGAAGTTCAAGGGAATTTTAGCTGCAACAAATGCTCTCCAAATAACTTCAGGTTGCCCACAATCTGGTCCATGCCATTCCGGATGACACTGACAACGCACATCATCTGTATCATTTGTATCAACACCCACTGTTCCATCGTTCTGTATCACTGTGCCTTCACGAAAACAAGTTACAGGTTGCCTCCGGAGGACATTCGTATATGGAGTTTCTACAAAAGTTTTCGTAAAGTTTCCCAGTTGCACTATTGAGAAATTCTCAATATCCTGATTCAGTTTTTGTGTCTTCCTGTCGTACCTACTAATGAATTTAATGTTGGAATCCTGTGAAGTCGATCCATCGTGTGGTGGTCCGGAAATAATGCTGAAGCGCAATATAGCTCCAATTAGGAATAATTGAACAAGAAATAGAATCCATAGAAATAGTTTGGAATCAATTCTATTAAGCATTTAGAGACTGATTGCTCTATGATGTTTCTCTTTAGGATAAATCACCCGTACGTTCTTCACCACACTTTTCACGTCACATTGATTTTTCAGTCTGCCCATCGAAAAGACAACGCATTTTTTTTCAATTTATCTAATTTATCAAGCAAATTTCTACTTCAGATTGTCGACTAATCACCTCAGTTTTAAAATGTAGCTTTTCTTGCGATAGAGAACAAAAAATGAAATTTTTGAGAAAATTCTTAATGGAGCACACAGCGAATCAAAAGTAAATATGTAATGTTTATATGTATACATATTATATATAGTTCATTTTCCGTTTCGTATTTCTTCGCTTTATTTATCATCGTACGAATACTCATTCGAACTTGCTATTATATACCTACTTGTACGTATGTACATCCTTTCATACTTTTTTAGGGAAAATTTATAGATATCTACATATTGTGCAAACTTTATTTTACACGTTTTTGATTTAATATACTCCTTATCTTCTCTTTTGTTCCACCTATCATCCTTACCAAATTCTCGTTAGTTTTAAAACCAAAATTAATGTTTAATTTTTTCCAACAGATATCCATCGAAAGTCTTCGTAGGCGACACATTTTGCTACTTTTCCGGAATGACGTTTGCAGTTGTGGGCATTTTGGGGCACTTCAGTAAAACCGTCTTGCTGTTCTTCATCCCCCAAGTCATCAATTTCCTATATTCCGTACCACAGCTTTTTCACTTTATCCCATGCCCACGACATCGTCTACCAAAGTACAATTCTACAACGGATAAATTGGACGTGAGTGAGACACAATTCTGCTACAACCAACTCCATCCATTCGGGAAGGTAGCTGTGAACATTTTCAAGCATTTGCGATTGATAAAGTGGGAGGTGGCAAATGATGGTGTTGTGCGTACCAATAATTTTACCCTGATTAATTTTGTCATCCTTAAATGTGGACCAATGCGTGAAGATCGTGTGACGTGGATTCTCATGGGTTTTCAAGTTGTTTGCACATGTGTGGCCTTTATGATACGCTACCCCCTTGCGGGGTATTTCTACAAATACTGACTTTCTAGGCAGCGAGTTTATTTCAATTTAGAAAAAAAAATAAAATACAGAGCCAAAGATTTGTAGATCTGAATCTTTTTTTTATACTTTATTTTATTATTTTTAATAATGTAGTTTATTAGCGCAGAGAAGGAGTTGAAAATGCATACTCACTGTGCCGAATAATGAAAAAATCACTATCTTTTTTTTTAACTTTACTGCAAATCTTCTCCTATGGTGAATTCATATTGGATTTTCTTCAATTTTGCAATAAGATCTTCAACACTCAATTCGCCATGAACCTTGTTATCACGTGTACGAATATTAACTGTGTTGGAAGTCTTCTCCTTTTCTCCAACAACGAGAATAAAGTTGAATTGCGCCAATTGAGCATTCCGGATCTTTTTATTCATCGTATCCCCATCATCGAGATCACTTTCTGCCATGAAACCCACCTCATAGAGACGCTTGCGAACAGTATCAGCATAGTCATTGAATGGAGGCCCAACAGGCACAACCATTACTTGCCGTGGGGACAGCCAGAATGGCCATTTCCCTGCATAATTTTCCGTTAGGATGGCAATCATACGTTCAACAGAACCAAGGATAGCTCGATGAATGATCACAGGCTGTTTGGTTTCACCGGAAGCTGATACGTAGGATAAATTAAATCGAATAGGTAGCTGGAAATCTAGCTGTATTGTTGCACACTGAAAGGGGCGCTTAAGAGCATCGAGAATAGTGATGTCAATCTTTGGACCATAGAACGCCCCATCGCCGGGATTCATCTTCCATGCAGCGCCAAAATTATTCAGTGCTTCCTCCAGAGATTTTTCAGCCTCATTCCATACTTCTAGATCTCCCAAATATTTTTCCGGCCTGGTAGAGAGAACAAGATTGTACGAGAAACCAAAAACTTTGTAGACGCTATCGAGGAAATCTAAGCAACCCATAATTTCGGCTTTAATTTGGTCGGGAGCACAGAAAATATGAGCATCATCCTGTTGGAATCGTCGGACGCGTGTTAGTCCAGTCAATGCTCCAGAGAGTTCATTTCTGTGCAACACACCAAAGTCAGCCATTCGCAATGGCAACTCCCTCCAAGATCTGTTGCGATTATCAAACATGAGGCAATGTCCAGGGCAATTCATTGGTTTTAGTGCAAATTTTTCCTTTTCAACGTCAAAGGAAAACATATTCTCAGCATAGTGTTGCCAGTGCCCAGAAATTTGCCACAGCTTGGCGTTGTACATATTGGGTGATATTACTTCCTGGAACCCACGCTTTCTATACTCGCATCTAATAAAGTTCACAAGGGTGTTGTAAATATGGGCGCCACGTGGCTGAAAGAAGCAAGATCCGGGTGAGAGTTCATGGAAGAAGAATAGTTCTTGTTCCCTTCCGAGCTTTCGATGATCTCTCTTTGCAGCCTCTTCCTGAATCTTCTCCCATTCCTTGAGCTGTTTGGGGTCTGGAAAGGAGATCCCGTATACTCGCTGGAGTGTCTCAGCTTCACTATTTCCCTCCCAGTAGGTTGAGGAATTCTTGGTGACTTTCATAGCCTTGATTTTACCAGTATTTCTCACATGGGGTCCACGACATAGATCAATGAGTGGACCACAGCGGTACACTGTAGTGGTCTCTGTGTTTACTTTCTCATTCAAGATTCGCTTCTTGAATTCATTGTATTCAAACATTTTCAAAAGATCTTCTTTCTTCATTTCTAGGCGCTCAAAAGGTTGCTTCTCTTTTACAATTTGCTTCACAAGAGACTCCATTGCACTATAATCATTTGTGGAAATCTAAAAAAGAAAAAAAATGTGAAAATAAATTCTTTCAAAGTAATTTTTTCCACATACCCCATCCCCATCGATGAACATATCGTAATAGAAGCCATTCTCAATCGGTGGTCCATAGCAGAGGTGCCCTCCATAGATTTTTTCCATCGCTTCACCCAAGATATGGGCAGAGCTGTGCCAGAACACAGCTTGTGCTTCCGGATCGTCGAATTTCAGCAGCTGTAATCTACAATTCTCTTCAAATGGTCGATCCAAATCCCAAAGAACATCATTCACTTTTGAGATCACGCAACTATCAGCTAATCCCTTGCTAATTCCCACAGCAATATCGTACGGGGTTGTCTGCCATGATGTACCAGCTACAATTTTTCCATCCGGAAGTGTCACATCGATGTTATTTTTGGGTTTTGCAGCCAGTTCCTCCAAGTATTTTGCTTTGAGTGTATCCCACATACTCAAACGATGTTGAATGAAATCCGGTTGGGGATTTAGTTCCTTAAGAACTGAAAAACATATAAATATAATGATAATAGAGAATATTGGAAAGAAAATATATTTCTCTTACCTTTCTCCTTTCCGGAATCGGCTTTTTTATCTTTTCTCATCTTTCCCGCCTACAACATAAAGAAGAAAAGCAAAAATTATAAACACGCCAAAAAGATTTGTATGATTGAGTAGCAACTAAAGGAAATCTATCACTGTCTACAGTTGATTTTTTGCATTAAACAAACCAGAATGGAAAATTGCTGAAGATGACGCAATTGAACTAAAGTTTGTTTATTGATTTTCTTTGCAATTGCCAATAAACCCATTGAAAAATATACTCAGAAATGTTTCAATAGCATTAAATTTTCATGCCTTTTGGTCCTTTTTCTCAGAAACACTTAATTCACTCAATTTTTCCACGTTTTCGTTACTCATGGCTTTTTCCGACACGTTTCCTTTCACGCTAAAAGTGTACTAAAATCTGTCAATGAGCTTATGCTTGTTTACCCGACTGACCATAGCGACAATTATAACGATGAGCTAGAACAGCGACTTTTACCTTAAAAATTCCATTTAATTTCTTATCATATTGTCAATTTTAGTAATATTATTTATTCACCATTGTAATTGTAGGTGCAATTACTCAATTTTAATTTCTTACCTATTGTTGTTTTTATCTTTTTTATTTTCCTATATGAAGCTTATGCTGCAAAGAAATGTTTAAAAAAAAATTCCCGCGAATTTGCTCAAGCCCTTTGTGCGCAGGTACAAAAATTGATTTTTTCCGAAAAAAATCAATTTTTCTGCAGTTTTAGCACTTGCAAAATTATTTTTCTTGTGAAAAAGGTAGTAAATTGTGAATAAATCATCCTGGCGGACAGTATCAAGACGCAGAGTAAAATATTCCCCAGTCCGGGGGCAGCTCGAAATGTATGGGCGCCCCTCAATGCTTGTGGCATGGTGACTGAGGAGAATCCCAGGGATAGTATAACGCCCACTAATGACAAGGATACCAATATCCTCGAGGAATCTTCAAGTGCTGAGGATATTTTTGATGTTATCAAGAACGGCGAAGTGGCTGATGTTGAGATTCTCGTAGAGAAACTCGGAGCTGAGACACTCTCAGCCCGAGATAAGCATGGCTATACTCCAGCCCATTGGGTGGCATTGGATGGAAATGCAGAAATGATGCGATATCTCGTGGAAAGGAATGCACCCGTAGATTTGCCATGCTTAGGAACTCAAGGGCCACGACCTATTCACTGGGCTTGTCGAAAAGGACACACTGCTGTCGTGCAGGTGCTCCTGTTGGCTGGCGTAGCAGTAAATGCGGCTGATTTTAAGGGTCTCACCCCTCTAATGACCGCCTGTATGTATGGGAGAACAGCAACAGCAGCGTTTCTCCTTGGCATGGGAGCTCACAATCATCTTACTGACATCAATGGGGATACAGCACTTCATTGGGCTGCATACAAAGGTCACGCAGAATTGATTCGCTTGCTGACCTACTCAGGAGTTGATTTGCAGAAAACGGACAATTTTGGCTCCACGCCCCTTCACTTGGCTTGCCTCTCAGGAAATCTTCTCTGTGTGCGCCTTCTGAGTGAGAAGAGTAACTTGGATTTGGAGCCTAAAGATAAGAATGGCAAAACTCCTCTAATGCTGGCACAGAGTCACCAACACGGTGACGTGGTTAAACTGCTTAATAATGAAATTAGAAAGAAATCTCGTTGGTTTCCACCCATTTCTGAGCTTTGGGGCCTTCTCTTTGGTGGAGCTGGAAGTTCCAAAGGTCCCCTTCTTCTCTTTGTATGTTCAGTCCTTCTCTGGGGATACCCAATGTACATGATACGGGTGAGTATGCAAATAATGATGAATTTTGGAGTAAATTAAATATAAATTTGATTTCTCTGTAGTGCATCCCCATAACATGGAACATCCTAAGGAGATCACACTACTGCTTTATCTACTGGAATGCCGTAATGTGGATTAGCTGGATTATTGCGAATCGCCGTGATCCGGGATTTCTTCCTCTGAATTCGGATTCATACTACCGCGCTATCAAGCAGATTCCGTACTTTGACAAATGGAAGAAGCGCAACGTCTTCCTGTCGCGTCTGTGTCACAGTTGCCGTTGTCTGCGTCCTCTACGTGCGAAGCACTGCAGGATATGCAATCGTTGTGTCTCTTACTTTGATCACCACTGCCCCTTTATCTACAACTGCGTCGGCTTACGCAATCGCATGTGGTTTTTCCTATTTGTCCTAAGCGTCGCAATTAATTGCAGTTTCACTATCTACTTTGCCTGCTACTGCGTCATGATCGAAGGATTCACCCTTCTTTACGTTCTCGGTTTAATGGAGGCCTTTCTATTCTGTGGGCTTGGCTGGATTCTCACTTGCACATCCATCCTCCATGCGTGCATGAATCTCACAACAAATGAAATGTTCAACTATAAGCGCTATCCATACCTAAGAGATAAACGCGGTAAGTATCAAAATCCCTTCTCACGTGGTCCTGTGTTGAATCTCTTTGAATTCTTCGTCTGTCTCCCTGATCGAATTGATGAGAGTGAACTCAATGTTGAAGATAATCTCTGATTCCAGAAAGTTCGTATAAAAAGTAGAGGGAGTTATTAAGTGAATTAAAAAAAATTAATTGCACGAAGGCACAGTAATGCACGTATTTAATTCAATGCCTAAATGTGCAATTTTACTTATCTTAGAAGCTCATCCAAAGAAAAAAAAATATACTGAAATATTCCAAAAAATTCAAAATGAAATAATTTTTAAGCTCCTGCCCTATTCCACATTGTACCTACTTTTTTTTTGGTAGGTATAATGTAAAATTTAATTGGTTTTGTCAGAATCTTAAGATTCCCAAAAAGGTATTTTTCAAAAATAATATTGTTGTTTTTCTTGAATCAAAAATTAATTTTAACTAAGGCTACTTCATTAAACACGAATTCAATCTGCGATGCCTTAAAAAAATACATTTTACTGTAAAAGCTTTTTCAACAAATAAAAATATGTACCTATATCACCGCCGCCGCATTAAAACTGAATCTATTAATTGTATTGCTGTTTTAAATAGTTTAAATTTTCAAAGTTCATAGTTGTTTTTTTGGTAGTAATTAAAAAAAAACTGATAGTAACTTTAAAAATATAATTTTATATTTTACGTGAAATTTTTATGATTAAAAAGGATTCAAAAGCACGAGCAAAATCGTTGTTTTATTTCAAAATAGATACTTTATATTGACAAAAACTCTCAATACACTGATAAAAATCTACGATAAGAATATTTATAGATTTATTTTAAAAATAAAATGCAGAGTACATTGATTTTTGTATAATGAAATTCTTATATTTAGAAAGAAAATGATGTATAAAAAGAAAATTTAGAATCAAATCGTACGAACTTAAAATTTTACATACTTACTTTGGCATTTCATACTGATAGCGATGGAGTACATAGCGTCGTTTTTTTAGTTAAAATATTCTATTCATCCAGTAGAGGGTAGGACACAGTTAATTTTCGAAGCAAAAATCATAATTCTCTGGATCTTCGGGAATAGGTGGTGGTTCCTTGGAAATGTCAACTCCTTCCGTGTCGAGGAGTCTCAATTTAATCTCCATAGAAAGGAGAGTCTTGAGATCTTCTTCCTTTTGTTTGCTGGTCATTGGCAAACCCAGGAGGGCATTCACACCGTCTGTCCAATAGTTGAATGTCGTTTCATCCGGAGCCACAAAGTCTAATGTTGCGTGATCCATGTTATCAAATGTGATAGAGAAGCCCAAATTTACAGCAGACTTCCGACCACGCATTTCCTTCATATGCGGACACTCCTTGCCTACAAGGAGTTGCTTTATGTCAATAACGAGAACTTTATTGCTGAGCTCCTCAATTGTCGGCACGGTCTTCTCATCGCAGTCCCCATAATGGATGACTTTGTGATTTGGTGAAAGGCGGACGTACCAGAATTTATCCTTGCTCCGGACACCACGTGAATACTTTGAGAAGCGTGTTCCCTCCACCAAGTAGCCAAGGCGTTGCTCTCGAATTAACTTCATAATCTCCGGGGTGATTTTCTCTTTTAGATTCACAATTGCCGATGCTGTACTCTCAATGTCCTCACGTGATGTCCTCTCCTGCTGTCGTAATTGTGTGATCGTACTGTAGGTCAAGCTATGGATTTTAGATCGAAAATCATCCAAATTGCCCGGTCTACCGGTCAGACTGCGCGTTATCTGCTCACGTACTACACTGAATACTTTGGCAAAGTCCTCATTTGTGGCCCGCATATCCTTCCATGTCTTATTGAGGATCACAATGCAAATGCAGAAAAATTCTTCAAATGGATGATCATGTGTGAAGAACATTGGATGAAAGTCCTGGCACTGTTCTGATGGTGATTCACCAATTTTTAATATCTCACACAGAAGTTTTACCAATTCAATACTGGTACGTCCAAAGGGACATTCATGCTCATCTGCACGGCAGCTGTTCTCGTGAACCACCTGAAACAACGAAGAGATATTCAGTAATGAAAAGAAAGTTAATAAATGGCTGCTAAAATGTACCTTTTTGTAGTTTTGCCCAAAATTTCGTGCAAAGTAGACCATACAATCCAAAGCGAGCATTCCCGGAGGTGCTTCCACAAAGTCCTGTGCTGGATTTATATCTGATTTAAAGCCTAATTTCTTGTAATATGTAGAATACTGATTATTCTGCCGTTTTGCCGTGCTATCAGCTTGATTGTCAATACCATCATCAAAGGCAATGCGACGTAATTCCTTAATTTTATCGTGCGCATCTGAATCTTGGGCATTCATCTTTGTGTTCATGCGATGCTCAAGGAGTCCCATAGTGAGGGTTTGGAGAATGTATAGCTGATGCGCCATTTCCGTTCCAATATTCGTATTTATAACATTCGATAAGATAACAGATCTATACTGTTTTGTGGCAAAAGTTGCAGCAATACTCCTTTTCTTAGTCTCATCACCCTTCACGAATAAAGCATTTATAAGGGCAATAGCATTCTGCTGTATAACCTGCGACGATGAATCTTGAAGCAGCTTCAGTAAATTATCCAGTGTAATGTCCTTCTCCACACACAATGACTTTGTGCAATTCTGCACAATATTCTCCAAAATAGACAGAGCACACTGAACCACCTCCTTTGGCACAGTTGTGGGATTGTTGATGAAGAATATGTTGCGAGTAATAAAATTTGACTGCAGAATATCCCAAGACACAGTCCCATGCTCCATGAGCTCAACAAAAGAAATCAAGGAGTACTTTAGCATATCTCCGACGACTTTTTCATCCTCAATCATTGTTATAATCAGCGAGAGCCCTTGTTCCTTTATGAATTCCAACGCGAATGTGAGATCAATACTGAGTGTTGATAAATTCTCCAGTACTTGCGTCTTCTCCGGTATATTCCCACATTTGAGGATCTCAAGAATGTCATGAGCTGTCTTGGATGGTGAGTATCTCAAACGAAGAACTGAGCCATTCTTCACTTCATTGCGATTCTTCTCAGTCACATAGTTCTTGTAATTTTGCTCACAGAACTGTAGCGCGTAGTTCTCAGCATCAAGAATATTCCAATTACTGCACAGGTCCTGCAAGAAAGGTCACACACAAATGAAATGAATACTTTTGAGGGACAAATATCAATCAAACCTGGATGATGGAAGTTAGCGGATGTCTTTGATCGAATTCGATTAGTTGGGCATTCTGCTGCTGATTCTCCAATTCCACTGCAATCTTTACAATGTGAGAGTCCTTAAGCACCGGCATTCTCGTTGTTTTTGGTAACATTTATAGCTCAACTTGAAGGAAAAACTTTAGCTTAATTCCTTGGACGACCAAAATGAAAACAAAATAAATCACTTCTGTCAATGTCAAAATGGAAGAAAACATAACCTATACAAAAATTTTCCTGTACAACATGGATTGTAAATTAGAAGAAAGGACAATCATTTGTGTTCCTGGCCAGAGATTGTGTGCTTCCGATGAAAATACAGTTGCTGGTCATGGAACCTACGAGAGAGGTGGCTATATTTATACAGTACTTACCGGAAATGTTTACATTCGAAAGGAAAATATGGTAGGTCTGACTTTCTTATTTATTTAATTATTCTTTGAAAAAAAAATATATTTCTTTTTAGACACAATTTATTGAGGTGAAACCCCTAGGAATGGAAACAATTGTCCCTACTGTGGGTGATGTTGTAACAGCTAAAGTAACCGTGGTTAATCAGAGGTTTTTAAAATGCCAAATCTTCTGCGTGGGACACAAAATTCTCAACAGAAGCTATAGAGGCGTCTTAAAAAAGGAAGATATAAGATCTGTCGAAAAAGATAGCGTTGAAGTGCAGAAATGCTTTAGGCCCGGTGATATTATCCTTGCCAGAGTGGTTTGTTTATTATATGTCTTACAATTGGAAGCATTAATATTAACATATTAAAAAATTTATTTCCAGCTCCCACTGACGGAACTTCATCACTATCAGCTAACAACAGCAGAAAATGAGCTTGGAGTTGTCATGGCTATATCAAAGAATGATTCTACGTATGTTCCTATGGTGCCAATAAGTTGGGATGAGATGCAATGCCCGGAAACACTCATAAAGGAATATAGGAAAGTTGCCCGTATTGTGTCGGAAAATCAATAGGTACTGACATTGGAAATAAATGAGTTAATTATGGATATTTTGTAACATTTTATTAAATAACGTCAAATCATTTCATAAGAAACACAGAGTAGGTAGTGTTTTAAAATCTCCAAGCCTAATTATCTGATTCATCAGACGATTGATATAACTTTTAATTTGGTTTTTCTTTCTTCAGATTGATATATAGTTTAGTTTAGGTATTACCTAAATTATTGAAGTATGTATTGTTGTTTCGATGATATAACAATATTCAGATTTAGGATGAGTGCAAAGGGCGCCTAATTAGGGAGACTAGTTTATTTCTTAATAAATGAGCCTAAAAAACCATATACATATATGTACTGCAATTCTAACCATTCTGTACAATAAAATCCATTCACAAAAGAAAAAAATAAAGAAGTAATAATAAATTTAAGAAAAAATATGTGGACATATTTACATGTTCGATGAACTTTCCTGTCGACCATGCAAAGTTTAATGCTTCACTTGGAGTTTTTTTAGGAGCAGTGTGTTTAAAAATTGAATATCATCTATTTTAGATTCAGAAAGTCTGAAGTTTTTGAAGATCATCACAGGAAGGTGTAGCTGTATTTTGGGCTTTTCTGTACAAATTCGCATCTCCAAAGTTACGTGCTTTCATTATCATGGATTCTCTATACTGGCGCTCCCTAAAGCATTTGTGTTTTAAATTTTGATAATATTCTTCCTCAACGGCAGTTTCTAAGCGACTAACTGATCCCTGGTACTCTGAATGGAAATTATCCTTCACATAGTATGACACTTTCCAATTTGCTGTCCTCCTCATTACTGAATATTTTCTGAAAAATCAATTTGAAAAGAATAATCAGTTTTGTTTTATAAAAGCACAGAAAAAAAACTTACTGATTTGGTTGTAGACTGTAGATAGGATCTGATATGAAGAACGATGACATCATAGATAGCATGATGAGTAGAAGGATCGGTAGTAGGTTAACAAGAGCTGCATAGCTATTTTGTTGCTCTCTTTGAGCATGTTGATTGTCACCACCACGTTGGTACCGACGCTGGCGCATGTAGACATTCTGCTGTGGGAAGCTTCCACCGAAAAACATTGAAAAGATCTCTTCTGGAGTGAATTCCGAATCGAAACCACGTGAGTATCCACCAAACTGAAAGCCACTGTAGTTGTGGGCGGCATGCTCAGTTCTTCCCGCATGACTCTGCTCTCCATAGAGATCATATGACTTTCTCTTTTCTGAATCCGTCAATATTGCCGCAGCATTACCAACCGCCTTGAATGCCTCCACAGCACCTGGTGCCTTATTCTTATCTGGATGCAACTGCAGTGCCAACTTCTTGTAGGCTTTCTTTATTTCCGAATCCGTGGCATCTTTCGATACGCCTAAAACTTCATAATAATCCTTGCACTTCTTTATCCGCTTCACTGCCTCCAATTGGTCACTGTTGTACTCTACTTCAGCTGATTTAGGTGTTTCTGCATTTCCCGATGATTTCTTCTCACGACGCATATATGGTCCGGTTGTTTCCTCCGTAGATGGATTCGTATTTTCTTTTGTATACCCCTTTAATTTCTCTAGCAATTCCTTTGCATCTTTGGTCTCATACAACTTTTCTGCTTTTTGAAGAAACTTTTCAGCTCTTTCCAATTTTCCTTCTGCAATGGCATTTCGAGCAATATCTATACAACGAATTGCTTCGTCCTTGTTGCTCTCCATCTTATTTTTTTGCTAGAAAAACAATAATATATATAATAAAGATTTTATCTATCTATATAATATGTAATGAAAAAAATACGTTCATGTTCAAACACTCAAAATTTTCGCGTGTTGTGCAAAGTCCGGAATAAAAATCCGACGAGTTGGCTCCCCCAAATCTTATTGTAAAAACCTGGGGCGCCCCCCTAAACATCCACAGTGATTTTGTAGTCATGAAAGAGTTTTTTCATGCCATCTCGACAAATAAACACACAAGTAGATAATTTTAAGTTACGACTACCTACTGTTGATGAAATCGACGAATTATTTCTTCTTTTTGCATTCGATTTCAAGATTTTCTTAGAAATTTTCTTTCTACCAAAATAAAACTACTTTTACTCCCTAGGTAACTTACCTACCGCGATGTTGATTTATTAAGTAGCACGTAGAGAACACCTTAGATGTACGTTTTTGCAATTTTATCATATATATTTCATGAAAATGAGAATAAATTAATTTTATTTAATATTTGCAATCAAGTGCTGGGACTTCGTTCTAAAAAAAAGTGACGTTTGTCATGAATCATGGCGATTTGGAAAAATTTGACAACAGCTGTCAGTCCTTCGGATAAAATAAAAATCGTCCCTTTAACTAAATAATATGGCTAAAATAGATAAAATTAAGTTTATTTATTTATGTCGTGGATGCCTGGTAAATTTGGACAGGACGACTACAAATTCAATATTTGCCCTATCCGAAGAAAGAAATTCTGAAAGATTTTCATCTTGCACCAACATTCCCGTGAGATTTCAAAACAATGTCATTTCTTTTTATTACATACCTACTGAAATATATATATTTTTTAAAATCTTTTTTGTAGATAAAAGAAAATGACGATTTACCTAAAAGCCTGTGCAAAGATTGTATGGAGAAATGCAACATTTGGTATAACTTTAAGAAGCAATGTGAACAATCCAACGAAATTCTGCAGCGTTTAGTTGAGGAGGTACAAGTTGATGTCCATGAAAATTTGGATCCTCTAACATTCACTTTACCTCAGAATTTATCTGAAATTCACGTTTTAGACAGTAGCTTACTGTCGGAAATTGGGATAGGTATAAAAAAAGACATTGGGGAGATTGGGGATGATGTACGAATAAGTCAAGAAATTTTTGAGGAAAGTCACCAAATAGTCGATTGCAACGAAGAAAATAAACCTAAAAAACTTCAAGATAAGGGCAAGAGTACAATGAAGAATAAATCCAGTCGTAATCATCATCATTGCATGAGTTGCAATAAGAGTTTTCGGAATGAGGAGCGATATGAAGCTCACCTACGGGAACACAAAGGTCTTAAGGTACAATTAAATGTCACATCCTAAAAAGGATCAAGATTGAATAAGTGTACCTAAAATTCCTAATATGTATGTACATACAACTTCTTTCAGCCTGAATTATGCAAAATATGCAATAAGGAATTCAACAACGTAAGAGCTCTTCGACGACATCGAATCAAGCACAATGATATAAAACAATATAGCTGCGGAATTTGTGGAAATAAATATAAATACGCCACATCCCTCACGCTCCATACGAAAACACATAAAAACATCCGAAGCTACATTTGTGATCTCTGTGGCAAATCCTTCATTCGCGCCCACGGACTTCAAAGTCACCTTCTTTCGCATTCCACAGAAAAACCCTATTCATGCGATGAATGTGGCAAGACGTTTAAAAATCAAGTTATGCTGAAGAATCATCAGATGCGTCACAATGGGGTGAAGAGATTTGTTTGTAACATCTGTGGGAAGACTTTCACAACATCCCCTGAACTCACAACTCATACGCGCAGTCATACAGGTGCCAAACCCTTTAGTTGTTCTCTCTGCGAGAAGAGCTATAAAACTAAAAGCCATCTTGCCGTTCACATGAGATTTCATACCGGAATCAGGCCATATGCATGTGATTTGTGCCCACAGACATTTGCACATAATAAGGTAATAATTGGAAAGAGGCTTTGAACCTTTTTACGGAATTTCATTTTTTTAAAAAATAATTTTAGGTACTAAAGCAACATAGATTGACACACACCGGAGAACGACCATACAGCTGTGAGGTGTGCCAAAGAGCATTTCGACAAAAAAGTACTCTCAAATCTCACATGCGGACCCATAAGCATCCAAGAAACTCTCAGCAAGATGATCAATTTTATGTGACAACATACCTGGAAGATGTTCAAGCCATAGGGATAAATCAAAATGATTTTATAGCATTTTAATAGATCTGAATTGCAATATTATTTATCCTCTGATATCTCATCTAAAAACATACGGCATTTTTTCTTGAGACATTTAACGGCTTCCACGAAGATTTCGTCCGGTTTAAGCGATCCAACGGATTCAATGTTAAAGATGAAGTGATTTTGGACACGAGACATTGATACGGCATCGCTCAAATGGGGATATCTAAAGACATTGCGGCTATTGGAATCGTAACGGGCATTCTTTACGTAGGCTTTCTGTTGTTCGTCGATTTCAATCACTCCTGGAGAGAAGCATTGCTTAAGTAATCGAGCATCACACCCACTCACAGTGCGATTAAGCTTGATCTCCGGTAGCAATCTGTAGTAAGCTGTAGCTACGGGTGAAAACTTCGCATGATCTTGACCAATTCCCTTGACAGCAACCAATTTTAGATCTAGCTCATGCCCAGGTCGCATCCGAGCAATGAGAATATCATCGTGAATGGGTCCAATGTCAATTTCCTTGTATAGAGAGACCTGCCGTCCCTTGGGAAGCCACTTTATGTGGTTCGAATAGACGCTTGTGTTCTTCACATAATTCTCCGTCTGGGCATCTTTGTGCCCATCTTTCCCCTTCCGCGTATACTTGAATTTCAACTCAAATTCCAGCGTGTCATTCTCAGTTCCCTCTTCGGAGTCATCTGTTTTGTATTCAAAAAGACGTGCATCAGCACGAAGGGGTATCAATCCCAAACGATGAGCAAGGACTTCATCCTGAATTATGGTTGTATTATTGTAAATGAGAACTTTTTCAATTGCCATCGTGGGAATTTCACTCAGCATTATTCGTCGGAAAGCATTTACTATAGCCGGATGAACGCCAATTACATCAAATTCCATATCCATATGTTTGTAACTGAAAATTATACGAAAAAATAAAGTCAGAAAAAAATTAAAAATCATCCGGCACAATGATACTAACCTCACAATATTGATGTGAAATTTACTTTTAAATTTTTCAAAATTCCAGAATTCATCATCAAATCCACAGTCCTTTGCATCAGGATCTACTTTGTATTCTCTCAAATGCAATCTTGGCTTTTCTTCAGTCATTTTTTTTAGAGAATTTTTAGAGATTCAACACGCACAAGAAGAAACCGTGTCTGACAGAATTTGACATTTCAAGTAACACGTGCGCATCACTTCTGTAAACATTCGATTTTCATTGAAAATTATTATTATTCTAAAGTAATTTTAATCCTGTCTTTTAGAAAAGAACATGCACAGATGCTCATTGATAATAAACAAGTGAAGAATCAAATGTGATTTCCATTTCCTGCTTTTGAGCAGATATCGAAAAAACAGACAAAAACAAGGTTAGTTTCCATCGTAATTTCATCACTTCATTCAATAATTTATCTTTTCTTAATTTATGATTTATCTACAAGATATTTTTTTATGCTACGTTGAGTTTATTATACAATATATGTGGTACCTGTGGCACAATTTTTTTTTTTTTTCAAAACCTTCCGCCAAATCATTAAAAGGCAAAAAGATAGCCCTGATATTCAATGAACATTGAATTCAAATGATGGGCATCTTTCTTTATATTGACTGTGATCAGGGCGCCTACGTATTGCCGTTTTTTTCTTATTTCCTAGAAGAAATGCAGGCAGACAAAAATTGTATCACGCTATTATTTAGAGTATCATCTTAATTAGACTGTAAAAGCAATAGAGGTACCTATACTCATTATACTATAATGAAAATAAAATTCCAATAAGTTAGAAAGTGTGGTATGAAATAGAAATTATTATTGGTGGGGCATTGTAGAGTAACACGCTGTATCGTCATCATAAACCATTATTGAGATTAAGGGAGCAATTTTGGACAAAATAAAATATATTTTGTCTTTTGTGAAGTCTACAAAAGACATTTTATGAAGAGCAATTTTGAATAAAATATCTTTTGGGAGACTTTTGATATATTTTGTCGCCTTTTATGACGTGTTTTTTCTTTCGAGTGGAGAGTTTACAGATGGAAAAAATAAGAAGAAGATAACATTCCTATTAGGTTATGTTTACGTTTGGGGCAATTGAACAATCTGAACCTGAATCAATTTTTATGGAAATTCAAGTCAAGCATGTGTGTAGTCTATTAAGTACCCCAAGGATGTTTAGAAGACCAAAAAACCATCTGGCTTTTAGCTCATCAGTTCGATTTTCATAACACCAAGAAAATGTTAATGAGTCACTCTAATATGATTGTTTTACATGAATTGATTGACTCATATTTATTGCATTAATTAGCCCTACATATTTCGTTTTTGCACATAAAAACTCGCATCGGGAACATAGGGAAGGGATCTCTGACCCAAAATCCTGATTATATAGGGTTAGAACTTGTCAGCGATCTCCCAAATTCTTGCCGGAAAGACACAGAAATTTTCCATAACATTTTTGCGATTTTTGCCCAACACCGCGAAAAGGGAAAATGGACACAGCTAAATTGGCTGAATTTCATATCATTCCACAAATTTCCTTTGCACGAAGCTTCACAATTAACCGAAATTGCATTATTGTCCATTGCTATTTCGGGAAACATGACAGAAAACTTCTAAAAAATGCAATACGTAAACACCAGTTTGACAAAAGATTTTGATTTTATAAAAGCACCTCGACGAGATGCTTGTAAAACACAAAATATTTCTTGTGTAATGTATAAATTATTTTGTGCAAAATTACAATTCTCCTGTAAAAATCTTTTGTGGAGACGTTCTCACAAGATTGTCAAAAGATTGACACAAAAAATCTTTTGTCTTTTGTCTAAAATTGCATTAAACGTCAAAATTTTTCAGTTTTTCAAAATATTTCACCTTTTATTGTACCTAAAATTGCAAAAATTTCTTTTGTGAAGAGATTTACAAAAGTTTTAGAGAAATATTTTGTGCAAAATTACATTTAATGTCAAAATATTTTGTATTTTCAAAATATTTTGTCTTTTATTTTGTCCAAAATTGCTCCCTAAATTAGGTACCTACCTTTTTTTCTATTTGCTGCTAATGAATTTGCAAAAGATAGTAAATAACATGAATGAAAAAAGAAAAATAATTTCTTAAGTAGCACCTTCATAAATTATTTTCATCGTTTTCATCACTTCACACAAAAATCAATATGTAATATTAATTAGCCGAGCCCACAATCACGTGTGAGCAAATTAGTTGGTGTTCCACTTCGTGGCCAACACCAAGTATTGTAATCGTCGGAAAAACCGACCACCTCAGATCGGGCTCAAACTTGGTATGAGCACGTTTTAGACATCCCACATTACGAAAATGGTGGTGGAAAATTTTTGATCCGGCCGGCCTGCCGGCCGGTGGTCCAAACTTTGCCTTATAGCTCGAGAACGGTAACAGATAGAGACTTCCGGTTTGAAGTTTTCTATAGAAATGTGGGTGTAAAATTTCATTTTTTCGCATTTTCAAAATCCAAGATGGCCGCCGTCCGCCATTTTGAAATACTGTCAACCACTTCCCTTAGAGCTGGAGGTCTGAAATTTTAGTATGTTGTAGAGCTCAGTGAGACGTTTTCATCAACAATTCATACTTGAAAATCGGTCAAGCGGTTTAGCAAATATGGCGGCCTAAAGCAAAAAGTGTTTTTTCAATATAACTCGAGAACGGCTTGACCGATTTTGATCATCTTGGTATCAAATGAAAGGTATTGCGAAGCCCTACAACTGTCTAGAACATTCCAAGTTCCAAAAACGTCCGCAAGAGGCGCTAAAAACAAAAACAAAAATTGCCTAACTTTAAGGGGCAATATCTCAGAATCCCCATTAGGCAAATCTTTTAAATTTTGATATGTTGTAGCCTGACTCAATATCTTTCATCAGTCCGAAAATGAAGAAAATCTATGTCGCCGTTTAGAAGATATGGCCATTTGAAAAATTCTTGAATTTGAAAAGTTCTAAGAGCCATATCTCCTGAACTGCTTGTCCGATTTTGCTCAACTTGGTATCAAATTAAAGGTTTTGCAAAACTCTACAACTTTCTAGAACATCAGAAACCTCTAGAACTATTCCTTCAGGATAAAAAATGCCAAAAACTGTTTTGGTGAAACAAAAATCCGCCATTTTGTGTTCTAGTGGTGACCTTGAAATGTATCGAAACATATGTCAGATTATAGCTTATTTCAATACCTTTCCATAACTAGTCAAGAAATTTCTGTAGATTTTATAGAACTTGAGATATGACCATTTTTATGGATCAAATTACTGAATTTTACAAAAAAAATCAACTTTGCCTACTAATACTGATCACAAATCGTATTGTAACGCATAAACTAACTTCTATACGTTGTGGGACACCAACTCTTATAACTGGACGCGTTATGATTGACTTCCTCTTAAAACTATAAGAGAGCGTATATTAGTGAGAGTCGAATAATAAGCAGAGTATCCTAAAAAAATTTTTAGAATAAAAAACACGTTATCTGACGCTTCAGCACGTAAAAAATTAGGAAGAAAAGTTATTTTTGACGGAGCGCTATGAAGTGGGGTAGGGGCGGAACCCCATAGAGCGCTTGCGACTCGTATGGCCCCCTCTACCTCCATACCAAATTTCATCAAGATCGACCAAGCCGTTTCGGAGGAGTTCATGTGCCACAAAGAGACAGACTTTTCAGCTTTATATTAAGATAAATGCTTTGTTCGATATTGACTTAAAGAACCTGAAGAGTCCTCATTGTCCTTTCTAATATTTGAGTAAAATGTTAGGAGTATAATATAATAATATGATCAATGACTAAATTTTGGGGTTTCATCACTGATACGCAGGTGAATATATTTGAATTTAACAAACACTTTCATAGATCGCTCAGGGATGATAAGAGTATCCTCCTTTTTTAAACAAAATTGAATAAGGAACTTCACTGAATAAAAATGTTGCTCCAAGAACAATTAATAGAGGAATCATCAGGAATGATGGTATCCCCTTCATTAAATAAATAGGTAGGTAATTATACAGTGCAAGTCCGCATCTAAAAGAATAACACAAAAACAGTTGTATGTATAAAGGAATAATAAAATTATTATTACCTATTCTAAAAGAATAATGGAATGTAGGTAGATACTACTTTCGCACATTAAAACTAATACACGAGAATAGTACGACCCATTATTCTTAGATATTACCTCTTCTGTAATAAAATACAATAAAATAAACAAAAACATTAATAATATGGCGTGAACTATATAAATTAATTTTTGTATATAATTACGAGATAAGATTCAAATTGATTTCAATTTAATTGAATAAAAGAGATTATTTAAAGGCACCATCCTTGACAAAGATAGCGAGCATATCTATATAATAAAGAAAGGTCTGTTTGTTGGTAATCGTTCGGTCTGTAGCTATACAAATGTACACCATTTGACCGATCGCGATGAAATTTGGCACAGAGGCTCCTTATATATGTATATTAGACGATTTCGGATGGCCGTATTCATTTCCTTCCTTCCGCGTTTTGCAAAGAAGCCCCCGATGTATAAATATAGAAGAAGATATGATCACAAAATTCGAATAGATTGGACATTCCCTTATTTGTTATTTATTAGGCAAAAATTCGCTCCTTAATAATCAATTCGCATTTAATTGTTCAATTTTGTTGCAAATAATCCATTAGTTGGAACCCATCTTGTGTTTTTCAGAGATTGATATAAATTTAATTGAAGGTGAAAATATGAGGGGTGGCTATTTTGATTGTACATAGCAATATGTTACAATTTATGATATGTGTCCATTTTTACCAGAATATACTTTTATTAACATACTAATGGCCCAAAGTTCTTTAATTCATCTATTATTAGTTAACCTTCTTTTCAAATGTGTACTACCCGCGGTAGCTCATTGCTATATGGAGATAGGTACATAGTATCATGTACATACATACGTATGTAGCATACATACATATTCTGGATTAGTTATTATCTATATGCAGGAAAAAATGGATAGAAAAAAGGTTGCTAGGCGTTATTCATTGTTATAGCGCTGAAAACCTGTGTGTAAACTACTCCTTAATTGAAAAGAAAATGAAAAGCTACACACAATCCTACATACGTTACAAAGCTCCGCCTTAAATCGATAGAGCGCAAAACTCATGGGCGACGTCATCAATGGAAACGTATCGATTGATGTGGGTGAACAAAGAAAATAGTACCTATACCTACATAATACATGAGAGAACGACTATTTAACATATTTTATGACTATTTTACTATTTCTTTTTTAATTTGTAATTTTCAATAGTTTGGGGATTATGAGAAATTCCTGCCGAAAAATAATATATTGTTACGGCACTGCCCGTGGCACTCAACGATGTCCCACCGGGTTCCCGAAGTTAGCCACTTCCGTGCTAATTCGGCTGAGTTTACGTCGGAAATTGACCCTCTGGATCGTGGTGGGAGATAGAATACAAGAGGAGAACAACGGGAAAGATCTTCAGTCTTTCCCGCGTCATCATGCAAAGCCCATCGTTAGAGAGTTGAGTGTCGTGCCACGTGGTGTCCCCAATTGCGCCCCCGGAGGGTTCGCACAGCCAGATTCTACGATCAGCGTGCGTGTCACAGCTTGCCTTACGCACCCTGCCGTCGCCTGCCAACGAGACCACCACGACGCCACCCCCCCGGCGTCTGAGATCGCAATCTACTGACGTCTTTCCGTTGACTTGATTCCGGAACGCTTCGTGACGCTCTCGCTGGCCCCCCTGTTCGACGTGCCGTGCATTCTGTGGCTATTGCCGGCTTCCACGTCCCAATTGACGTCACGCCGGGGCCACCGCGAGTTGGGATTCATCCTCATCGTCGGGACTTCGCATTCAGCTGCGTCCAGCTGCACCGTTACGTGACACGACCCGACACAAAAGACTCCTCTCTATCGATAGACGCGGATGTGGCCGATAGCGGCACTTTTAATGAACAATGACGAGTGAGTTAGAGGACAGTGCCTGCCCAGAAATATTAGTGCTGTACCAAAGTTTGCCAATAAATGCCTAAAGTGAATTCTTGTGTTCTGCTGAATGGTTGCCAGTTCCTTAAACCCCCCAGCCGCAACACTGGTGTCAGGTGTGGGGTATTCCTGACCGCTCGGAAGGACTGGCAACCCCAAAAAAGGACCTTCCTCGCAATCCTGGAATCCTCGAGGGATCATTACAAGAAGACATCGTTTCTGACGTAACGTCGTGGGATTTTCTAGCCCTCTACATCGTCTCGTGCCTCATGTCTGAATTGCTGGCCGGGACGGCCAGTCTAAGGGGGGAGTAGTGTTACGGCACTGCCCGTGGCACTCAACGATGTCCCACCGGGTTCCCGAAGTTAGCCACTTCCGTGCTAATTCGGCTGAGTTTACGTCGGAAATTGACCCTCTGGATCGTGGTGGGAGATAGAATACAAGAGGAGAACAACGGGAAAGATCTTCAGTCTTTCCCGCGTCATCATGCAAAGCCCATCGTTAGAGAGTTGAGTGTCGTGCCACGTGGTGTCCCCAATTGCGCCCCCGGAGGGTTCGCACAGCCAGATTCTACGATCAGCGTGCGTGTCACAGCTTGCCTTACGCACCCTGCCGTCGCCTGCCAACGAGACCACCACGACGCCACCCCCCCGGCGTCTGAGATCGCAATCTACTGACGTCTTTCCGTTGACTTGATTCCGGAACGCTTCGTGACGCTCTCGCTGGCCCCCCTGTTCGACGTGCCGTGCATTCTGTGGCTATTGCCGGCTTCCACGTCCCAATTGACGTCACGCCGGGGCCACCGCGAGTTGGGATTCATCCTCATCGTCGGGACTTCGCATTCAGCTGCGTCCAGCTGCACCGTTACGTGACACGACCCGACACAAAAGACTCCTCTCTATCGATAGACGCGGATGTGGCCGATAGCGGCACTTTTAATGAACAATGACGAGTGAGTTAGAGGACAGTGCCTGCCCAGAAATATTAGTGCTGTACCAAAGTTTGCCAATAAATGCCTAAAGTGAATTCTTGTGTTCTGCTGAATGGTTGCCAGTTCCTTAAACCCCCCAGCCGCAACAATATAATCTTCTGTACATATTAAATTTCCCTTTTCCAAGTTTTTTTGAGAGGGAGAAAAATCATGCACTTCTCTTTTGCTCTCTCTCATTTCTATCCTAGATTTTCTCAGGTTCCCCTGAAAAATATAACACGGTGTGTACACGTTGTACTAAAGAGAACGGAAAGAGAGTCAATGTCATACTTTATATATTTCTATGCGAACTAAAAATGGCAAAATGCTCTCGCGGTTTAGTAGGTGTTCAACTGCGTAAAAACTCAGACGTTCCTCCTTCAACATACCGTTTTTTTTCAGTTGATTAAAAAATTCTCAAAAAGTTTTGTGCTCTTTATATAATTAATAATAATGTAAATCTATTAATACTATCTGTGAGTGATATCCTGCCGTTTTTTATCATCTTCAAACTACATTGTGCTTACTAATTCTAATATATTTGTGTAGAAGAGCTTAAAAGAGCATGCAAAATATTGGGGAAAGATTTGTGACTCAAATTGCATTCTGCATTGGTCACCTGTGAAAGACTAATTGCAAAAAAGGTGTTTGACTATCGGAAAGTTTTTATTTCTAGATTACAATGTGTACTTACTATTTAAAATAAAAGGATCGATAGACGTTATATTATATACGATAGCTCTACATAATGTTTAATTCTACCATACCGAGTGTTTTTATACCAATGAATATCAATTGTGTGTTGCTATAATACTGAAATGGTTGTGATGATAGTACATTTGCACAAAAATTGATTTAATTAAATGCTTTTTCTATATAGACAAGACTTTTCCCTCAAATATATCTGTGTATAAAGATATAATAACATTTATCACTTTGCATCACCAAATATTAATTTGAAGAAATAAGTCGATAAAATATATTTAAGGTGTACAGTGAATATGAGGTGACATGAAATTGTAAAAAAAAAACATATGAGATTGTGATAAAAATTACAATCTGTGACATAATAAGTGAATTTCGGGATTGATTTTTATAGCTGGTGTTACCTACAAATCCCTTTTGAGAGAGAGAAGATGATGGTCTACTTCTCTCTCGAAGAGAAATTTTTTTCGCATGTAAATGTTAAAGTTCAGCGCAATTTGTAGAGAAAAAAAGAATATGGAAAAATAGTGAGAGACAATCATTAATGGAAAAGTGATGAAGGAATATAATTGGAAAATATGCATGAGATTGTGAGGACAAAGAAAGGTGGGAAAGTACATATAAGAACCAATGTTCTATGATATGACGTTACATTCGAGGAGTGGTCGTAGTTCTCGTCTATTATATAATGCTCACAGAGCAACAATCTACGGCAATTGGTCAGGAGACGCCACAAAAAGTGAACTTTTTCAAAAGGAATCCATGGTGCTCCTTCCAAGATAACTTGAATGCCTCACACTTTCGCCGAGGTCGCCGAATACATGGACTACAGTTACCATTGCATCCATTGCAACTTATTGGGTGGGTGGCACTTGTGAGTTTTGGCCTGGGTACATTCCTTGTACTTATACCCGCCCTCACGACATCCATTCAGCAACCCCTCTTTGGATTACTTGCTGGCCTATATGCTGTACATGGTATCTCACACCTGGCTGCCCTTCTGCTTGATCCTTCGGATCGAGAATTGAGAAAGCAACGTGTGGACCGTATTGTTCCAGAATTTGATCGGACTAAGCACGCCCATGTTATTGAAAATGGTCGTTGTCACTTATGTAATATTGCAACTAGTAGCTCCAGGACAAAACACTGCAGCGTATGCAACAAGTGCGTTGGGAAATTCGATCATCATTGTAAATGGTAAGCATGATATGCAAATGAGTGCATAGAAGAAAGTTTTCATATTTTATCTAGTCTAGATAGACATAATGCTATTTATAAATGTTTGCTTTTGCTTTTTTCCATAAAGGTTAAATCATTGCGTTGGCGAGAGAAATTATGTGGCCTTCCTCATGTGCGTAGTGAGTGCCGTTTGTGCAACATTGGTCATCTTGACCGCTGCTGTTGCAGAAATTGTTCTGTACCACGTAAAGCCCGAATGGCTCAACATATGGAACTGGAGAGAGGATGTTACGACAAATGAGGCGGGCATCATTTTCAATGAAACCATCACAGATGGCAATTTTACACTTCTAAATAGCACAATTGCTGGATTTAATGTGTCAAATGACAATGGCAGTGAAGTTCTCGGCGATACTGTGGATGCAATAGCAAGTGGCATTGGGCTACATGATACAGTATTCCTTGTATTTGTTGCCGTTCTTGGAATTTTGGCAGCTATATCAGCCGGTCTTCTCCTTCATCTATGTTTCTTTCACATCTACATATCTTTCCTTGGATTAACAACATACGAGTACATTCGTAATCGTCGTCAGAGTACCGCAAACAATACACCGTCAACATTACCAGCCGTAATTGAGACTGAAGCTACCCTTAAAGGATCATCAGTCTACTTTTGTTCATCTGTGACAGCAGCATCTATCCCGTCAGATAACGCAGAAATTCCCCATGTTTATAAAAGACCCAGGTCTTTGCATTGCTGTGACTCATCGCGAGAATATCAGCATCAATTAGCGCACCATCATAGGGCTTACTATGTGTGTTCTATGCTGAAACAGAGCTCCTCGGCAACAATCTATGACAACACCAACTCAAAATGTGAATCACGTACATTCCATTGTTGTTCCCAATTAGAAAGAGTGGATCACAATGATTTTGCTGATGCGGATAATCAATCTATTGTGCGGTATGCGGAACAATGCACTTTCTGCAGTTTTCGCATCAAAGCACCATCAAAAGGCGAGGGTTTATCGTTTCAGAGCAAGAAGTGTTGTCTCAAATCCATAACAAAGCACCATCGTTGGCGTCGGAAGTGGAATTGCTGCTCATCTGTGCCAGATAGTCCAGATGTACCTGTTGATACCATCCGAACTGTTGCATCCTCTGTGCCACACCTTCTCGATAGTAGTAATGCTAAAATGATTGATGCGCACCCAAGACAAAGTGAGTTTTACAACAAAAAATCCTCACATCAGAGGCATTCTGGACTTAATTCACAGCACCACCGTGTTGAACTCAATGGGAACACAACCAATATTAATGCGAAACATACGAGATCACGACTAGTTCGACCGTGGCCTGTATCACGATTCCGTCATATGCTACGCACCATTGGACGTTATAGAACCCGCTGTCGACGTGGGAATAATGCTGTACTCAAGCAAAATCAAATTCGTCCACTATCATCCGTCGAACAAAATAGTACAACGATGCCAATACCATCCATTCACGTCCAAACTGTCTTGCCCACATCGGCAATACGATCGAATGATAATGAAAATTTGACTGAACAAATATCTGGGATCTCCTTACCGGCCCTGCCACCACCAACGCGACGAAAAATTCGCAATACGGCAGATTTGCAGGAGCTCGCAGATACACTTTCATTTGTGCAACATCCACGCAATTGCACCACGAATACTATACGACGACAAGGTAGACGGAAAAATTTATTACGAACACGGAGTCCCACATTATCACCAATTCATGAGTCTGGACTGTCAAATCCCACCTCACCGAAACCTTGTCGTCACACCACCTGCAACAGTGATATATGCGTCAGTGGAAGTATAACCAGTATCAATGGATCCACTGTTCATGAGAAATAGGTTGAATTTGCTATGTATTGACTATTTAAAGAAAACTCAAATGTTTAGTTATAGTTACAAAAACTGTTCACAAACTATGGTTTGCTAAATCACGTTGTCCATTTGGTGATATGAGTAAACCAATCAAGATTGTACAACATATTTCTGAAAAACTTATTCTATACCTATTATTAAAGTTCGAACCAGAGAAAACATCTGGAAAATTCAAAAATTTGAAAATTTGATCGGACTTTGTAGTTGACTCAGGATTAAGGTATAGTATTGTTCCAATAGAGCAAAAACAGTAGATGCAAAAACAGTCTATTGTCCTTTTCTTTTCTTTTCTTTTCGAAGCAATACCGTAGACATTATTTTACTCAATATTTCTTTTTACAACCTTCGAAATATATTGTCAAAAAATTTATCTATATTTATCTATTTTTCAGTATAGAAACGTATTGCACTGTTTAATACATAAATAAAGAAATATGTGAATATTGCAATTCATGTAATATTCATGGAGAACATATTTTTTTAATGCACTTATATGTATATAGCATTATTTACATATGTATATAGTTTTCGCGTCGTTTGCATTATTTGCTATCTAAATATAGGAAACACATTGATTTTTATTTTTATAATAAGATAATGAAATAAATAATGCAATACTAAAATGTCTTGTTTGTGGTGATATTTTGCTACATTTGTCTTCGTGACGATACAAAATTTACATGTTATGAAAAGTTCAATTTAGAAAACATTTTTCACGCATTGCCCATTCATTTCTATTAACAAGATAGGGGAGACCGGGGTTAAAAGAGTCACTTTAGGGTTTAGAAAGCTCAAAATATCACATTTCCCAAATAGATAATAAAGCGAAATGTACAGCTCATTTCTTTGGGAAAACTGCCCTATAACTCTTCCTATATCTAGCTAGAAAATATGATATTTTAGGCTTTTTCTAAACCCTTAAGTGACTTTATTAGCCCCGCCCTCCCCTTCTATTTTCCAAATTAAAAATTTGTATTTTCTCTGTTACATGGTTTTTTTTTTTAATTCCAACCCACCTGGAAGATGGGTCTTTGGAAGATGGTTTTGTCAGTTGGCCATATGCTTTTATTTTCTCTACATTCTCATGGAATTAATTTTAACAATTATTTTTTTTATTTATGTACGTACATGCACGGTCCAGGACCGTGTACAAGGTACATACTTTAAAAATGCAAATATTTTAGAGATAAAAATTATATAGAAAAAAAGAATGTCTCATATACGTGATCAAGGTGATTAATAGTTTTTTTAGATAGACTTTTTCTCAAGAAATTATCACTTAACAGAATTCCATAATTTGTGGAATAAAATGAGAATGATGTTTTAGGTACCTACAATTAAAGATTTAAGTATTTATATATACATACATACTAGGGAATTATATGGGAACGTATAGGGTAAAATGATGAATTTTTGGGAGACAATTTTTCCTGCGTTCTGTGACAATGAGTCATATTCAGCGACAAAGAAACCCTTGTATTGTAATCTTTGAAATTTGTACCAAAATTTCAACGATTTCAAGGATATCTTGGTAGCTGAATACGACCCAATGGGCCTAATTCAGCGACCAAGAAACCCTTGAAATCTTTGAATTTTGTACTGAAATTTCAAGATTTCAAGCGAATTTCAAGGGTTTCTTGGTCGCTGAATTAGGCCCAATATTTGAGTTTTACCATGACAACTATCTTGAGAAATTTCCTGGGCTACAATTTTGCTTTGGACGATTTGTTTCTGTCTCAACACGAAAATCCAGTTCATTTTGAGATATTGCAATTTTTTTTAATTCACTATTTTAAGCCAATTTACCCATACATAAAAAAAAAATATCACAGAATTTTGGAATTTCATAGCCCTAAAGAATATCTATGTAAGGTATTTAATTGTTTAAAACGCAAACCAATAGTTTAATTTTAAGTAATATAAATAAAATTACTCACAGAAAATGAAGTGTATGTTAACAAAGAATAATAATTTTATAGGTATATATTTATTTTAGATTATTTGACTTAAAAAATTTATAATCGTCAGATGTTTAGAATATAGAATTTCACTTAAGAGCTAAAGTGACTTAAAATATTGATATGATTTAGCAAATTGACGACTTTGTTCGTCTTTTTTTTGTCATTTTCTTCTTCAAATCTCATTGTTCCTATCCACTCTGTGTAAAGGATTAAAAAATCGAAAATGTGATAAATCCATATGCAAAATTTAATTCCATTGGCATGCGAGAGAAATAACTATGGGTCCCAAGAAGTTTACATTCTCTGTTAACTTATCAATTTTCCTTATTTATTGATTAAAATAAAAATCTTGGTTGTGTACGATAGAAAAGGATGCAGAGTGACAGAAGAAGTTTAGCTGATTTTTCGTATTGAATTGACTTGAACGACTGTTTAAGATATAAAGAATGTAATTGCAATTTAATTATGGTTATGATTAATTTAACAATAAATAGAATCAATAAAATACATTTAAATCTGAACCAAGCATTGCAGGTTTAGATATTATTCCATCCATTATGTAAAACTCGAAATGATAAAGAAAAATATAATTAACTAATCAACCCGAGCCCCCCAATCACGTGTGAGCAAATTTTATTTTAATCTATAATAGAGGAACTTACATTAGTGGGGAAGAGGGGGGAGGGTGAATAATAAAATACCTTGACAAATTCGTGAAAATAAAAATAAAATTATCCGAGCCTTCAACAGGAAAAATTCAATTTGTATGTGGGAGCGCTATAAAGGGGGAGTGGAGGCGGAATCCCATATAGCCCTGGCTACTCGTATTGACCTCTTCTACCTCCATATCGAATTTTGTCATGATCGGCTCAGCCGTTTCAGAGGAGTTCATGTGCCGCAGATACACAGGCAAACTTTTCAGCTATATATATATTAAGATTTTTGAGGAAAAGATTTTATTTGAAGCTACCAAATCAATTAACTATTATAATGATCCAATTTATTTTTAAATTTCTATTTGCATTAGATTAAGGAAAATGCTAAAACAATGCATAATTTCTTATAAAAAAACTTTTTTTAGTGAAAGTTTTTGGGAATTCATAGTACCACAGTCTAGCTATTTAATTTACTGGACTGTAATAGTATTTAACCATGGTGTATTTTTGTTTTATACAATATTGAATAAATAAATGAAATTATAAGCTTATTATAATTTTTATTACGGTAAATAAACTGCAATATTTTTTTTTCTATGTTTGCCTATTTGTTTTCAGCAGAGAATAACTAATTTATTGCAATTTTTATGAATCCTTTTTTTTAATAAAAAAAATACCTAATCTCTATTCATATTTTTCATTTCTATTTATATTTATTTTACAAATACCTACTTGAAGGATAAAATAATTTCGGAAGGATGCAGGATGAATCTAGTAAAGAAGATTTCTATAGAGATGTTTTGGGATCACCAAAATTTATTGTTGCTCCGATGGTGGACCAAAGTGAGTTAGCCTGGAGAATATTGAGTCGAAGACATGGAGCACAACTATGTTACACACCCATGCTCCACAGTTGCCTCTTTGTGAATGATCCCAAATACCGCAAGGAATCCCTACAAACATGCCCTGAGGACAAACCATTGATTGTTCAAGTTAGTTCAAAATCACTCATAAAAATTTCCAGGAAATTTTAAAATATATTTTTTTAAAACATTTTTTTTCAGTTCTGCGGAAATGACCCTCAAATTCTCCTTCAGGCAGGATTATTGATACAAGAAATGTGCACCGATTGTCTAGCAATTGATATTAATCTTGGTTGTCCACAGGCAATAGCACGAAAGGGCCATTATGGTGCATTTTTGCAAGATGAATGGGACCTTATATCTAACATTGGTAAAGTAAATCTTTATACATTACAGAAAAGATTGCTTAAATACTAATACATTGCTTCATTACTTAGTTAGCACACTTAGCGGAAATTTACGTCTACCCGTAACGTGTAAAGTGAGGATTTTTGAGGATATATCAAAGACAATTCGTTATGCGGAAATGTTAGAACGAGCTGGGTGCAAATTGCTCACAGTTCATGGGAGGACAAGAGAGCAAAAGGGACCACTCACAGGATTAGCTGATTGGAAATACGTTAAGACAATCAGGTAAAATGTTTATAATGAATCTAAAATTAATTAAAGTAAAATTTTGTAATTTTCATTTAACAGGGAAAAATTAAGCATTCCCATTTTTTCAAATGGAAACATTCAATGCCTAGAAGATGTTAATCGTTGCTTAGATGAAACTGGTGTACAGGGTGTAATGACAGCAGAAGGGAATTTATACAATCCTGCTTTATTTGAGGGAAGAATTCCAGTTACATGGGATATTTGTAAAGAATATTTGGACCTAGTTGAATTATACCCCTGTCCGCCTTCCTTTGTTAGGGGTCACCTTTTTAAAATTCTTCATCATTTGTGAGTTTATCATAACTCCTAAAGACAGAAAATCAGGAAAAATTTAATCAATTTTATTGTCTTTTAGATTGGCTCTCCCATCGAACAGCAACTTCCGCGACAGAATTGCCACAGGACAAAATATTGAAGATTTTAGAAATGTTGTGCTTGAATTGGAATCTAAATACCGTCCTATTCACGAAGGTTCGGTTGAATATATTGATGAAGTTCCATTAACAGAAAATACAAAGGATTCTTTAGAGGATAAAAGGTCATTCAATCTCAATATTCCACCATGGCTTTGTCATTCGTACATTCGTCTTCCACCCGAAGAGCACAAACTGAAACTTGAAGAGGCACAAAGAAGGGCAGAAGATCCTAATCGTGCTAAAAGACTCTTCTACGATGAGGATGGCAATGAAATTTCGCGGAAGAGAATGAAGAAATTAAGGAGAAAAAATCGACGACCAACGAAGTTAGATAATATCACGAGGTCATTCAATCTCTGTATAATCTGCAAAAATCCAGTGGGGTTGAGGTGCACGTTTTCAATGTGCAAACCATGCTGCAGAAATGATTTCGTCACAAGACAGGAAGAATGTGAAGGACATAAAATTTTCAAAAAGAGATGAGAATCATAGGACTATTTTTAAATGTTTTTTAAGTTGTTACCGTTAAAATATGAATTAAAATTTTTTGAACTATGTATGAGTTCTTTTTTTATTGTAGAATTGAAAAAAAAAATGATAACCTTTCCTGATAAATTGTGATGTAAGCACATTGTTTCGTAAATTCCAATTTTTATTCTTTACTTCTGCCTTGAGACTTATCTACATTTTTATGAATCCTGCCTGTTGCTTTGCTCCATCCTCTTTAAATATTTCTTATTGACGATAGTTCCGTCTGGTGGAAGGAGATTCACCTGATCCGGATGTAGATTCCTCACGTGAGATTTTAGTGCGTGGTTGCATGTGAATTTATTCGAACAAACTGGGCAGATGTAGTTCCTTTCTTTTAAATGTCCTCTCATGTGATGTTTCAGTGTATTGTAATTCTTTAGGATCTTCCCACAATCTTTGCATTTCTTACTCTCACCATGGGTAATCAAGTGATGTGCTAAAGTTCTCTTTGATGCGAATGTCTTCCCGCATGTTTCGCATTGAAAAACTAAGTTTCCATGCTTTGTCGCAATATGAATATTTAGACGTGATTGTGAATAGAATCCGTGTCCACACTGCGGACACATGCAGTAGAATTTCTTATAATGATCTCTGTACATGTGGGTTCGTCTTGAGATCCAGTGACTGAATTTTTTGTTGCACTGAAGGCAGGAATATCGTTTGACACCATTGTGATTATCCATGTGGCAGAGATAGCTGGTGTGACCTGTAAAAACTTTCCCACATTTCTCACATTCTTTTCTGAACTTTTTTGCCTTTCTTCTGAGTTTAGGCTTTACTTCTTCAATTTCTTGAATTTCTTTAACTTTGGCTTGTATTTTGCACGTATGCTGCCTAAATAGTTGGATGCCTTTAAATAACTCACTGCATCTACTGCATTGAATTACTCTCGTTTGTAGCTCTCTCATTTGTTTCTGGGAAACCTTGATAATTTTCTTCTGCGGTGGTTCATCTTGAGGCTTTTTGAATTCATTTTGAGGGTCGATGTCATCTTTTGTGACCTCTACATCATATGATACCGTATCAATCAAAGTTTCTTCACTTGCTTTCTCGTCTATTGTCGATGATGCCATATCACTGATAAAGATATTTGCAGCAGTAATCTCAGCCTTCTCATTTACAAGCTCCTTCAGCTTATCTTCTGTTTCAAGGCATTGTTCCCGGAATTGATAAGACTGAATCATCCTAGTTTCACAGAATGAGCAAATCTTGGATGGGAAATCCGAATATTCTGGAAGTTCAATGCCCATGAGTTCGTAGTATAAGTTGAAGAAAGGAATCATGTTAGTAGTATGGTAGCCGCTGGAGACTGTTGCTTAGTCAGCATTTTTATGTTTGTGGAGCATCGGTCTGTTACGTCATCATTTAAAGTTCCCTTATGACGTCATCAATTACGTCTCGAGAGTACCTTCCCCCTCTGAAGTCATCATTTTTGTAGTGACGCGTGTTGTGGTGACGTCATGTTGTGGACGCCATTTTGAAAATTTTATTTTGTCCGCCATATTGAAGTACGTCATGTTTTAGGCTGTTATTTTGTATGACGTCACATTTTAGCCACCATATTGAATTTTAGCAGCCATATTGAATTTTATTCCTCCATTTTGAATTTAAATCCGTCATTTTGAATTGTGATTTTTATATTCCTCCATATTGGATTTGTCCGCCATATTGTTTTTATTCCGCCATCTTTGTTTTTGTCCGCCATCTTTAATTTATACCCGCCATTTTGATTTCTGAATTTTTATCCCACCATCTTGTTTTCTCTGTCCACCATTTTTAATTTTGTACCGCCATTTTGAATTCCGAATTTCTATTCCTCCATATTGGGATTTGATTTATTAACGATTTTTAATTTTGAATATTCAATTTGACCGTTTTTGATCACCGACATATTGATTTCGCGTCTTTGAATTGATTTTAAATGTTTGAATATTTAAATTACTGTAATTTTTGTAATGGAAAAAATCTTGGTCTTTTATGAGATTTGAACATACAAGGTTTGAGTGCCTAGTACGAAGCTCTAACCATTGGGCTATAATTGACTTGTCAGACAGCCCACCATAATTGTGAACCGTACATCCGACCCCCACCTTGATGATTCATATCACACACATTAAATGAATGAAGCGCGGACGAGAAAAAAATTGCTCAATGGAAATTTGAGCAGACACTTGGCAGCGAAGAAAGGTTGAAGCGACACTGAGAAAAATTTCGCTGACGAAACATTTTTTCGCGATCACTTCATGAAGTGCATGAATTTATTTGAGGGGGAAAAAGACAATGTATAAAAATATAGACTTTTGGTGTTACATTAATTGTATGTGGAGTTTTTGTCTTTTCCTCTCTCTCTATGAGCACCACTTATGTGTCTTATTTGTGGGGGAAAAATGCAATTTACTCCCATGCATAATTTTCACGTGGTTTTGCATGCTTTATCACACATCGTTTGTGATCAGGGCTAAAGAACAATTTTAAAAATTTACATTGCAATAAATTTGCGTTTTTAAAATTTTCATTTCAAAAGATTAGCGTTTTTTAAATCATCATTTGAAAAACATTGCATTTTTAAAATTTACATTTCAAAAGATTTGCGTTTTTGAAATTTACATTTCAAAAGATTTGCGTTTTTGAAATTTACATTTCAAAAGATTTGCGTTTTTTAAATCATCATTTGAAAAACATTGCATTTTTAAAATTTACATTTCAAAAGATTTGCGTTTTTAAAATTACCATTTGAAAAGCATTGCATTTTTAAAATTTACATTTCAAAAGATTTGCGTTTTTGAAATTTACATTTCAAAAGATTTGCGTTTTTGAAATTTACATTTCAAAAGATTTGCGTTTTTTAAATCATCATTTGAAAAACATTGCATTTTTAAAATTTACATTTCAAAAGATTTGCGTTTTTAAAATTACCATTTGAAAAGCATTGTATTTTTAAAATTTACATTTCAAAAGATTTGCGTTTTTGAAATTTACATTTCAAAAGATTTGCGTTTTTGAAATTTACATTTCAAAAGATTTGCGTTTTTGAAATTTACATTTCAAAAGATTTGCGTTTTTGAAATTTACATTTCAAAAGATTTGCGTTTTTGAAATTTTCATTGCAATAAATTTGTGTTTTTGAAATTTTCATTGCAATAAATTTGCGTTTTTAAAATCTTCAATTCATAAGTTTGTCATTTTCTCATGTTATGAAATTCTAAAACAAACTTTGAGCAAGCAAATATTTGTCAGCATATTTTACCTACCTCAATAATTTGCGAAAGAGTAAAACATGAATGCAGGTCATCACAGGTTGATGATTTAGTTCTGAATTTCTTCATTCCTTTGTAAAATCATCGTTGAAGTGTTATCATGAGTGGAAACAATAATTCCAATAAAAGAACTTTTTTAGAGAAATATTATTTATTCTTAAATAAAAACTTATTCTAATATCACATTTCATTTATTCTTAAAAATATTTATTATAAAAAAAAACTTTAAAAATTCAGAATCTTTACATATATTTACATAAGTAGATCAAAATCTTATCAAATTAATAGCCAAAAGGTAAAGAATCAAAATTTTCGATACATTTTCTTTTGATAAATGTGAAATTTGCTGTCTTTGTGCATGGCCCTGATTGAATCTGGAATAGTTGTTTCCTGGTTATCCTATCCGGATATTCAACTCTTATACCATCATTTTCATTTAGGACCAAGTTTTTGAGCGCTTCAAAATTAATATGCTTTTCAACCTCCCTGTTCATCGATATGCCTTTAAACACAACCTTATATGAATAGGAATCGGTTCCGGGGGAATAAATTTTCAAACCGTACGCCTTCGGTCCACAGCTCACAAATTCATCAATGTAAGAGCCCTCACTGAAATCCGCCAACTCATCGGTTAGTTCTCCTAAAAATTTTCCAGTTTCCAAGGGGTTTTCTTGGCCATTAGGTACAAGATAAATTACTGAATCAGTGTCACAGTAAAAAACATTGCGTCCTAATTTAGAAAGAACAGAATACAACTTGATCCGAGCATTAGTCGTCGTGCAAATTCCAACACCCAAATTTACGTACTTTGATGGAACTTCATGTTCATCAATGTGTTTCCATGAGACGAAAATTTGGGTGGGCCCTGCAGGATACAGATCAAGTATCTCTATATTTTCTGACTGCAAAATATCGTTTAATTCTGAAGAAGAATTACAAATTGTTGTTTTACTGTAATCCTCCCTCATAATAAAACGACCCCATAAGCTGTTCAAAACAATTTTAGAGAGAGATCTCATACCCTTATTGACAGTTATCTTATCTTTCTCAAGTTGTATTCCTTCCTTCTCCAAATATTCTTGGATGTAACGTTCCTTATCAGCGTCTGATTTGGCATCTTTTGGCCACCCACTTGATTCCTGCTTGATTTTTAGGAAATTATCAACGTAATCAGCGAATAGTCCTCTCTCACCGGTCTCACGATTGTACTGTGAAGTTTCATAGGCCCATAATTCAAAGCATTTTTGGATTTTGTACCCATGTTCAACCGCAAGACGGACTTCATCGAGAGACCAAAATCCAGTGAGGGCTCTCTCATCGTCTGAATGTGTGCAATTAGAGATTTTTAAGTCTTCCGCACACCGTCGACACAAAGGAAAAGTCAGACGATTATTGCATCTGTACGGAAGACATG